>NC_056729.1:517779590-517977090 GCF_019279795.1 Protopterus annectens
TCCATCGGTCATGTGGCATTGACTGTTGCTACATTTCTGCACAGCATGGGGGGACATTCGACTGTATCCACATTCCTACATAGCACCGGGGGGGGGGGTGCAACTGACTGTTACATGTGTACGTTGGCAGTGGGACACAGCTGACACTTGTGCACTTTTGCTACTACTGTACTGGTATGTCAGGTACTCCATTTCATAAGTTCATAGGTTCATAGGTTCATAGGTTAGTACTAGGCCTAGCCATTTATCCCTTGTGTGACTCAAACCCTGCACCTTGTGTTTGTAAGGTAAACACCTTAACCATTAGGCCACCCTCCCAAGTGTGTAGACCTACCTATTGTGCTGGCTAGAGGCATACTAGTGTACTCCAGATCTTAGCTTTAATTAACAACATATTAATTTCAGACATCCTAGCCTTCACAACCTACATCCAACTGCCTGGCCTGCTGTAGTCTGTCTGTGTGTGTCTGTGGGGGGGGGGTCATCCATTGGGCATATTCAGAGGCCATAGCACAGTATTTGTCTGTGTTTCTGTGTTGGTCTACACCTGTCCAGCTGGTTGAGACTTGTGTGGGCTGTATGGACACACATGATGCTCAGCCCATTACCCGCAGTGGGTTAGGACACTCTGTGTACTACTGGCTACTATGGTGATCCCGGTATGTGCTACAGATGTCATGGTGCCACTATGGACGTCTACTGTCTGCTGCCTTAACATTCGGCCACCAAATTCCCTTGCATGCTCACATCCATACCATAGCTACAGGTAACAACACATTCTAATACAACTGCCAACTGGTAGGTTGATTGACTTACCTTGAGGGTGTGCCAGACCTGAGGATGGTGCTGGAGGGCTGCCTATGTCGGATGCACACAGTGCACTTCCTATACGTGGCTGAGCACAGGTAGTGTCATGTTTGGCATCCCTTTTACTGTCTGTGTGAGTCAGAGAGGGTGACATTCCCTGGGTACCTACTGTGTCAGTGCATATGCTATGCATTGCCTCTTTGCCAAGGCCAGGTCATACTGGACATGCCTCCTTCCACCTACTGAGTCTGGCACAGGTAGTTCCTCCTCTGAGTCACTCTGTGCCTGTACAGGCCTTGGCATTGGTGGGGGCTGTGTGGCCCTGCCCCATGCTGTTCCTGCTGCAGCTGTTTCCACAGGATCATATTGTGCAGCATAGCACATACCATAACAATTTGGGTGCATGTAGCTGGTGAATACTGCAAGGCTCCACCGGATGTGTCCAGACACCGGAACTGTGACTTGAGCATCCCAAACACATGCTCAATTATATGTCTTGCCTGTGCATGTGCCTCATTATGGCGTAGTGGTTCAGATGTGTGTGCATTTCTGATGGGTGTCATCAGTCACGGCTCTAGTGGGTACCCAGCATCTCCCACTAGGTGACTGTAGGGGATATCCATATTGGCAAAGCTGTGGTATAGCTGCATCAGATGCCATATATCAGAATCGTCATAGCTTCCAGGGCAGCCAGCACACACATTCAGTATAATACCCTGGGCATTGCATACGACCTGGCAGTTGATGGAGGGGATGCCACTGCGGTTAATGTAGGGCCTACCCTAGTCACCGGGTGGTGCTTTGATGTGTATGTGTGTGCAGGCTATAGCACCCACTACCCCAGGGTAGTCTGCCATTTGGTGTAAGAGACACATATTGCTGGTCAACACCTCACGTGTGTTGAGGAAATGTACATGCTCATTGGCATGTAGTGACATGGCATCCAGGAAATCATGGAATACTCTGGATACAGATGCCTGTGAGATCCCCATGATATCTCCAGTTGTGCTTTGGGAGGTACCTGTGGCTAGTGTACCTAGGCCTACACATACCTTGGTATCCACTGGGATGACTTTTCCTCGGCCTGTTCAATGTGTCAGGTGTGGCCGGCACAGCTCAACAATCTGCTGTAGGAAGTCTCTGTCCACCCCACAGTGCTCCACTATCTGCAGCTCATGTAGCCCCTGGTAGGTTACCCTGGGTCTGTACAGTCTTCTCTGTCTCCTCACTGAGGGTTGTTCGGCAGCATTCACATCCTCACCACCCTCAGCCTCCTGCACATGTTGGTCTATGTTGCCTGCTGCAGCCCTTCTCATTTTGTTGGATTGTTTTGTAAAATTTCCCTGCATGTATACACCGGTGGTGTAGAATGTAAAAAAAACCCAAGGGTATGGTGCTTGCTCACTTTATCGTAGTGTTTTGGGCCGGGCTGAGCCTGTAATCTGCTGATTGTAATAGTTATCACCTGTTTGCCCAGCTTGTTCACCTTGACTACACTCCTACTGCTGTTGCCCCTCCCAATTGCACTAGGCAGGTATAGACACACCTCTAGCTTAGGCGTGCTAAGGTAGGATCAATCCTGAGACACAGGGATCCAATGTACACACAGTATGCCTGACACTCCCCCCCTCCCATGCTTTCACCTATATTTGAGTCCTGCACCCGGCTATCTATACACATACACTCTTGGGATCTGCATCACACCCTGGGGATAAAGGTATTCACTATTTTCCACCACGTTTGCATAGTATTGTCTTCTAATGCATAGTTACATGACCCATACTGAGCCTCCACAAAAATAACCACTGCTTACTGTCGCGCAGATCTGCACACAACTGGTTAAAAGTAATTTACTATCACCATATTCAATGTCTCTTGTTCTTCCCAGCAACAAAACAACCAGTTTCTGCATGGGACCCTGCACACCAGAGATGATGTGCTTTACCACTAAGCCATGGCAGATATACATGCATCTGAGGTTATCACGTACAGATCATCCAGCACAGGCATTCAACAGTATAGGGCATGTATTCCATCATGTAGATTTATGTGTGCTAATGTCCACACACATATATATATATATATATATATATATATATATATATATATATTTATACACACATATGCATATACACACACATACGTACATATAGAATATATATCACAACAGCGGAACATGTAACACCAAAGCATTAGACAAGAATGAAAAGGAAACCACATGCGCCTCCTGCATTATGTACTGGTGTTAATATCAAGGCATGTGTGTTTCTGTGCATCACACGGGTTCAGACTCTATTAAGGGTAAGATTAGGGCTGCTGTCATTACTCACCAGACCTATTGTCGAATGTAAGTGTATGTCTTGCCAACCCAGTCTCTTGGCCAATTGTGACATTTATGGACACTCTATAGGAAAACAACAAAATACACTCCTCAACACATCCTGGAGTTAGCCACTCACAGATACCAACACATAGGATATGACTGCCAAACACACACACCTGTCATGCCTTGGAATTGAACACCTACCTGTTAATTCTATCACACTGCAGCATTACGCAGTTACAGAACGCGCTACCGAGATTACTGTGACACAGCATTCCCAGAGATGTACTTCTAGGTGGGTGACATCATCAGCAATGGAAAAGAAGGTGATAGGGATTGTATGGAGTGTGAGTAGTCTAAAAGCATATTTCTGTCCCCAACCAGCGACACACACACATACAGTTGGCATGACTTGGATTAGAACACAGACCTAACTACCTTATCACACTACAGCATTATGCAGTTACAGAACGCACTACCAAGATTATTGGGACACAGCACTCCCAGAGGTGTACTTCTAGGTGGGTGACATCATCAGCAATGGAAAAGACGGCTATAGGGATTGTATGGAGTGTGAGCAGTCTAAACGCATATTTCTGTTCCCAAGCAGATGGAGACACACACACACAGTTGGCATGGCTGGGATTAGAACACAGACCTAACTACCTTATCACACTACAGCATTACACAGTTACAGAATGAGCTACCAAGATTATTGGGACACAGCACTCCCAGAGGTGTACTTCTAGGTGGGTGACATCATCAGCAATGGAAAAGATGACTATAGGGATTGTATGGAGTGTGAGCAGTCTAAAAGCATATTTCTGTCCCCAGGCAGATGGAGAGAAACACACGCCAGTGGTGTGATCAGGACAACTGCTTATCTACAGACCACTATTACAATACTGCATAGATACGCTCTGTGCCACAGACACTACACCTTTCAAGACTGTCAATATGATCTTCTAGGAATGCGGACATCGACATGGATGCTGGCAATAATGATGTACATACCTGTGAACCAGTGTGTTCAATGTAGGAATCCATCCTGAAGTGGGGTCTGGCCATCTCTTGACTGGACGACTACTATCGCTATACAGGGTTACAATGGCCATGCCCATACACATAGAGGCACATAACCGACACAAGGTGTCACTGGGCATGCTCACACACTTAGTAGCACACGCCCATTTGGAATGCACTATGTGTCCATCTGCACAACGTTATACTGGGCATGCTCACACACTTAGTAGCAAAGGGCTGTTTTGTATGCACTCTGATTCTAAACATGGAAGGGCACAGTGGCCATGCTATTACAGTTAGATGTGAACAACACATTGTAATGGACTCCAGTGTCGATAGTTGTCATTGTTAGCATGAACACTGCACTACATATATCTGACACCAGTCTTTTACACAACATCTGCTGCTGTCCATCACCTTAGATGTACCAATCTAAACCTGGCACACTAATACCACCCGTGGTGATGTCCTGCCAGGAGTGGCTACTTTGCCCATATAGTGCCATTCATAGACGAATGTCCTGAGACCAGGTTAACACCCTGAGACCTAGAGGACAACTGCACTGTATGTGTATGCTAAACAGTGCTAGATGTTTAGCGTTCATAATCACAGCTGCCCAATGTAGATCCAACAATGGGAAATACTGACATCTGTGCAGTGAGGAACACCTGGTTGAAGGCGCAGTTGTGCACAATAACACTACCTCTGTATACCTCGGATACAGACATTTGGGCCATAACACCGTTATGGACCGCTCCAGGTGGTGGTGTCCCCACGTACATGAAGACCACTCACATATACTGACCAGTACACCCTCAAAAGGCATCACAGATGTGTCAGGTGCAGATCACAGTGTCAAAAGCCACATTTTAGAATGTAGCCCTCAGACATCACCATGTCTTTGGACCAGCAACACACATCCATACATGTGGTAGAACATATATTCGTACAACACCATGTGACCCATGACCAGTGGACTGTACCTAGCTCTACATCAACTGTGCAGACTACCCATGTACTGACACAGTTGCATCATGTGTTATGCAATGCAATGATACCACTGTTTGTAACCAGGTCGGCTGTACACATAACAGGGGCCCTGGGTCATATACAGCAGTAACAGATGACTGTTGCTGTACACCAGTAAACAACCTCATGTTTGGATATGACATACATGTACCTGCCGTGGATATGTACATGCCACACACACATACAACACATATGTACATAGCATAGCTGTTGCTGTCCTTCATGCAGACAGGTGGCTACAGCAATTACACACATGCACATGGAAGGTAGGTCCATGGCTGTTGAATGCTAACAGTACATAAGGTGTGATATAAATGATGACTGAGTTAACATTCTCTCTGTACTGGTTACCCATTACAACTATCATATCATACAACAGTCCATGTGTCATGTATGTCATCCCACATGTCCACCAATTCCAATGCCTACAAACATGGATAAATGAGAGGAATGTAGGACCTACACACATGTACATATAGTGGTGTGCATTCAGCTACCATGCATGTGCAGTAGCTGATGTTTGCAGGTGACGTGTGTCTTACTACAACATGCAGTTGCAATGCAGCACCATCATTGCCAACTGTATATGGTGATATACTGACAGTACGGTAAGATGTACACCAGGTATGGATGGATGTGTGGACATAACTAAGTGGTGGGCCATCTTTGCAGATGGATGTTTGCTGAAGACAGCTCACAGGTGTGTCACAAGCCATCCTACCATAATATGTGCAAACACTAAGCTATGTTTCTGTTAATTGAAGGGGAAGACATACAACCTACACAGCGATCAGGGTGTTACTGACTGTAAATCACTTGACACCTGTAACACTTAAGACCTCTCATGTGCATATATCAGCACAATTGCCAAAGGTAGCGTCAGTACATATTGTAATGCTGGCAATACTGCTGCATGTCTGTCATAGCTATCATAAGATAGCAGGTGTTTGATTCACAGTACTGCCATGCGTGTTTGCTTGTGTGTCCATACATGCCACGTATGGTGGGAAATACATCCCAATTGTTACTCAGATTCCTGTACACTGTCGTAGAGATCTGTACATACTGCAGTGTAGAAAGCAAGATATAGGCAGGGGTGGGGTGTGTATCACACACATGTGAGCTATCTGTATGTGCATGACATAGGTGCATTCAATTGTGGACTCCACAGTGTGTGTGTATGTATGTATGGCTGTCTGGTCCATGGAGTGAGGATGTATGTTACCATAGTGAACAGATAGGACCCCTAACCCCTCCAGGTGATGCAATCTACTACCCTGTTGATGCAGTCAATATTAGGCATTACTGACTACCTGTACATGTGCATTCTGTGTCATGTTATGTGGGTGCACAGTACTGTAATGGTGATTACCAACACTATCAAGTGTGTGTGTGTGTGTATGTGTGTGTGTGTGTGTGTGTGTGTGTGTGTTACAGTGTCATTGACCCCATGAGTGTGGGCATGTTACTGTGTGTCTGAATACATGTGTGCAAATACCTGTGTGTGTGTGTGTGTGTGTGTGTGTGTGTGTGTGTGTGTGTGTGTGTGTGTGTGTGTAGTTGTGTGTTCTCATCCTGTAATGTGAATATGTATTACTGCTACACAATGAGGCCTCAAGCTATCAACTGGCCTCTACCCTTGTCATCAGCTAGACCGCTATGCAAACTCCCCGCCCCATGTAACTGTACCTGTGATGTCACCCGGTATGGATGTCACGTCTCTAGCCACTGTAGCTTAGTACACAGCTCCCATGCTCCTTGATCAGTAGATGTATAGACATCTTTGGAATGTCAGCCTTTCTAAAAGTGAGGTTGAAACTATGAATAGCATGCTGGTATTGCCATACATACCTGTGAGTAGTCCACATTTACACATGGGAAACTGCAAACACTGGCACTCAATGGCACATGCAATTAGACCTGAAGGAGGGAAGCAGGACATCATTACCAACATGCTGTTACTGTTGTTACCAAGACACATACTGTGAATAGAAAACAATGCATTCTAAACCTGTACTATATGGTATGTCTGCTGAGTGTCACAGTACACAACAATTGTAATCTACACTTATCCCCCTATTCTGTTCACCCTGTGCATCAAACCATATGAGCATGTCCCTGCACCGATGGTGTGGATGACAGGAATGTGGCACAGGCATCATCATATGCACAGGGTGATAATGTTTGCCAGGGGCCTAGGCTGCACCAGTGGATGTCATCATGTGTGTGGGTTAGGGCCCGTGATCTAATTGGTCATGTGTGGTTGTTATGCATGTGAGTGTTGCAGTGCTCTGCAGATGTTCCTGGTGTGTGCGTGTATGTGTGCACACAGTTCTGCCATGTGTCTGGCCTATACAAGGGTATTATTGACAGCTCCAGACTGTACAGATAAGGTTTTACAGCTGATGGTGTCTGGCCATGGCCATGTGACCTGTGCCTGCCAGGGGTTGCACGGACACTACCAGGCAGAGGTGCAGATTGGGTACTGTCTGATGACACATGTCCACTGGAACCGTGTCCACATTGTGACCATCCAGGGCCATGTCCACGTGGCCTGCTGTGCCCTGCTGTGGACAGTGCAGCACTAGCTGCACTGCTGCTGCTACTGCCACTATAGGAGTGGGCATGTGAGGTAGCTCATTCAAGTAGACCTGCACCAGGTGACATAGCTGGCCTACGTCCATGTGCCCTACACCTCACTCCTACCAGATGTTCCAACACAGACAGCTCAAGCTCACGGATTGTCATGCCACGGTCAAGGATTCCAACCATGTCACCCAATCGTCTGTCCAAAACCTCAGCAATCTGCTGTTGAGCATTTGCCAATGCCTGGATGTTGTTGTTTAAAGAACGGATAGCAGCCCTCTGAAGCCTCTGCCCTTCTCTGTTCTGCCATTCAGCACTTGCCTGTGCCACCATTACAGCCTGAAACATGCATCTGGTGACACCAGCTGCTGTGCTCTGTCCTGCAGGGGCATGTCAGCCAGAGTTCCTCCTACGAGCAGCACTGGCCACATGCCTGTGTTGCCCATCTCCAGTCATTTGCCTGACACCATGATGTGAATACACACCTTCCGTAACCACCACACTTTCCTGTTCCAAGCTACCACACGTTAACTGTACTTCCTCTATGGCCACTGGTGATAGGGTATGTGTTGGCATGAGATCTGTGTGCGGGGATGAGGGGGATATAGGTGGAATGGCAAACAATGGCACAGATTCAGCCCCTGACAACCCTGGCTGTGCCTCAAGCATATGTTCATCATCACTGCTAGAGTCTGTGGAGACACTAACATCAGATGGACCGCAGGAGAGTAACGCACTTACATCACCTGTGAAGGCAAACAAAGACTCTACATTACAATGCAGACACACACACACACACACACACACACACACACACACACACACACACACACACACACACACACACAGACACACACACAGACACACACGATGCATGTGATTTGACAGAAGGCATGCAACATGCATGTGATACAGCAGACGGCATGCAGCTCAGACAATAATAGTGGTAGTTATCATACATCCCTGGGTTGCACACAACAGCAAGCATGTGTCATAGCAGCAGCCATGCATTTCACACAATCATGGTAGTAAGTATGCATCCTTGAGTTACACCATGTGGACCAGCACAGGTTAATAGTACACATGGCTGATGTGTGGCATATGACCTTGACATAAACATGTAGCATGACATGTAATCTGCTGACGTGTGCATTGACATGCATACATGTTTAACACAATGGTGTCCTGTCACATTTACAGTGGGGTAATGGTGTCACATTGCAGTGTTGTCTGTCCGGCCTACAGATAAAATGCACATTTAGCAGATGTGCATGACCATTGAAGGGTATTATGAGGTGTTTATGTTGCTATACAGTGTGAAGTACAGATGCAGTGCCATTGCATGGAATCATGAAGCATCTCTATTGCTATACAGTGTGAATTACAGACACAGTGCATAGCCATGACTGTGTGCATACACAATACATATATACTGTGGATTGTGACCCACATTGCTAAGGTGTATACACACTAAACCATGATGTGGAATGTGTGACACAGGTCACCGAAGGACATACGGATGCACCCCTGCACATCTGCAAACATATTTTAGCTGCCTGGCTATCATGTCCACACATGGCAGACTTGTCAATACACCATGTCCACATGACATTTGTGTACCACACACATGAGGTGCACGGCTGACAGTGATGTCCAACAGCAGCAAGGGAAATTTACTGTATCTGTGGCCTGATGTGGTTGTCACAGTCATGATGTTCAACACATCTTACGTGGTCGAATGAAGTTATGCCTCCACAAGCTGTGCACAGGCTTGTAGTATGTCCAGTGTTCCACATCTGCAATATAACCATTCAACAAAGGCTATAGTTGGACCATGTATAGCCAATGTGCCACAGGGTGTACACACAAACACATCACATCTACTGTGTGTTGCTACATGCCTCTGGCCATCCTCCATGGCCATGTGTGAACTTGTGTTGGACAAACCATTGTGATGGCTGTCTATTTCACATGTCTTTGTTGTCCCATATGACATACACCCATAGATGTCATATACTCCACTGTCCATAGGGTTATGCAGACAAAGGATTGTATGTTTGGTATGTGGGGTATGTTTTATGGGATAGTGAGACAATGTTGCAGCCGGCCCACTACATGTCATGGACATGTCAGATGGCACATCACAATGTGTGCACTCATAGCAGGTGCATAATCCACAATGGTGAATCCTGTGGGCTGCCCATACTCCAGCTCACTGTGTAGTACTGTTTGTATACCCCACATGTGTAGTTCTGATGTGTAGTACATGTTCCTACATTGAACAACACCTTCACCATTGTATGCACAGCTGTCCACACATCTAGCAATGACAGTTTCTGAGGTTTCATGTCGGTGTTTCACTTAGTTTGTAAGTATTTCACATGGGTAGCCAGTGTGATGGATTGTAGATGTGACCTGTGTATTGTGACCGGACCATACATTATGTGTACATGTGTTAACTGGCCACATGCCAAATAGATCTGTGCTTTAACATGCCTGATACTTATAACTGTCTCACCTGCAACTGCCTGCTGTCTCAGCGGAATACCAGAGGTACCTATATAGGGGTGACACAGCAGTATGATCATTATCCACACCTGTATGACAGCTACAGGGTGCAATTGCATGTTAACACATTCGCCAGTACAATAGGATATACTATGGAGTATGCACATGTGTGCATACACAGAGTAGCATACTATAGTATGCGGCTTGTATGTATACATGCCTTGCATATGATGTTACATTACATATTGTACAGTGACACATGCAACTATATGGGATATAATAGTTACATGTGCAGTAGTAACTTACCAGGCAACTCCAGGCTCGGTGGTTGAGAGACACCCACCTCCATGATGTCAGCTAAGGTTTGTAGATGCTGTTCTGACGGTGTCCCCAGGTTGGCCAGTAGCTCCTTGGTACATGTGAGTGGGGGCTGGGTTGGTGGCCCACCACCTGTTGCACCTTGTTCCCTGGCGATTGCATTCGAATGCTGTTTTGCATGGCTGATCACATCTGTGCAGTGTCTGCGCACCTGCTGGTATGTACAGTTATGGCCACTCACATCATTAACCCTCCTGCGAAGTTTCTGCCACAGGTCATCCCACTGCTGTTCATCCTGTGGCACATGGCTAAACAGGACATCATAGTTGTCTTGGAGGTAAGGTATAAGGGCCTCATCCTCCAAGCAGGTATAGGCTGGGAGCCTTGCTCGTGGCATATCTGGAAGACATAATGATGGAGACAGGTCACAGTATCTCAGAGATGCACAGAGATACAGCTGCACATACATGTGTATCACATTTATTACATATAAACAGTTGTCTTTGCAAATCTTCATGACATTGATACCACTGACATGTTTGTGTCACACACATGTGACACCCAATGTGGAATGAGTATTATCACCATATATGTGTGTCACCTAATTACATTGCTCATACTCCGTGTGGATGCTGTCTTGATGTGGGCATGTCTGTTTGCCTGTACTGGTGTTCTTACCTATCAGCACCTTGATGCTGTGTATATGTCACATATAAACACATACACTGCCTTAATGGACATGACCTGTGACAATGCATGCATGCACACAGAAGCCTTTACATGCATGTGTTTTGCCATATACATCTACATGGCACTGTACAGCAGTGCAACATCCTGCCACATATTGCCTGTGTTGCACATGTGATACACATGGGACACTGGCTAGCCTGATGGTATTTGTAGGGATGGTTATCAACTATAGCATGTACAGCCAAGTTCATCTAGTAGTCTGTATGCCCTGGGCCATGTATGAGCCTAGGATGTAAGGTTATCCAGCTGTAGCCAACAGCCGTATTTCCGGCACCAGGTGAAGCAGTGCCACATAACTGAGCCACACAGTTAATGATACATCTACCATGCAGTTATCACAGCATGTCTGACAGAGGTGAAATGTGCAGTGTTGCTGGACATGGTTGCATAGTATGGCAGGAGTATGTAACGTGTATGGCACAAGGATCTGTCCAGCATGTGGTGATCCTTGTACTAGGAAGGTGGATGTCCATGATGTATGTATTTCAGATCAGGATATGTACGTGTAGCATGTCCAACATCACAGTGTTGGACATGTCTTTATGCAGGGTAGGCATCATGCTACATAGTGGAGATGAGGACTGTGAAGGCTGGTGTTGCACATCCAAACATGGCCAATACCCCTTAAAGGTGATATGTGATCTGATATTGGTCACTTGAATGATGAGTATGGCTGTACAATGATCTCCATGTTCATGGATGGCACCCTGTCATGACTAGGGTTGCCTCTTATGACTACCTAATAGGCCTGGTGACGTCACTAGCTCAGGGAGGAAAACTGCACAGCAGCATCCCTTACACACAGTGTCCATTATATTGACCGCTGCCTAGGTGGTAGTTCATTGGTAAAGGGTTATTAACCTAGCGGTGGCAATGCAATATGCAGCTGACAGATTGTGCACATATGTCACACACCTCACCCACAAAGCCCCTTCTGTATGTTGTCCACAACACTGAGTCAGCTATTGCTCTTAGGTCATAGCCATTCACATACTTACATAGGCAGATGTCTCCCATGTGTCTGTGTGGTATGGGCTACAATGAGGGGGAGTACAATGAATTAACCCTGTTTTACTGTAGCTGCCACTGTTGTGATATGCACATATCACTCAGACACCTTTTGTAGTGTTGGTTCTGTCAACAGTCCACTGGCAGAACACTCCTGTGACATACAAAGGTACATGTAGTATACTGAGTGTAGGTGGAACACAGTATGGGTGATGATGTCCAATGACCTGTCACAGGTATGATATGCAGTGTGAAATCATCCGTACTGTCATCTACATCTGTACTGCTAACAACATATACGTTGATTAAGGTTCATGGACTTTCAGACCAGACACAGCAGGGTAGTTGTGCAGTGCCTCCCATTATGAGTGGTGTCTCCACTTTGTGGGTTGTGATAACTGTTGGTGTGCACCATTCAGTGTTTTCACAGACTGACATGAAGCTATGTTTTACATGATGTGTATGTGTAGAGCAAACTGTTTTGCCATATGTGTATGATACAACCAGGGATGTGGACAGGTCCCATGCAGCCTGAGTGCACCTTGTACAATCATAGTTATGGTTACAGGGGCTCTATAATGTTCATGGATATGTGATTGTGTACCTGTTTGGGGGGGCAGTGTGTTTAGGTTATCCAACACTCTATCTGTATTGCTTATTCATGCTCAGCACTTGTTCAGAACATGTAAGCAGTTCATGAGCTACTAATTACTATAACACTCAATCCTCCTCATTACCTACAGGTAAACACTGTTTGTACTTACATTTCCCGCTTGTTTAGAGTAAAACAGCTCTTGCACATACTTTCCTCACATATCTAGTGGGAAATAGTTAAATATTCAGGCATGTCAAATTGTCACTTCCCAGTGTTATTGCCTGTCTATATGATGAATATGGGCATCATGACGCAATATAGAAATTGTCTTGTGTACAGTCAATACTCCCCTCCTAACATACAACACTACAACCTGTGGGATATGCACATATCTAGCCATGCTGAAGGTAAAGCTCTCTCCAACCCAGACTGAACCTGACAATCATGTGGGGATGTTAAATGTTTGTACCACACCACACTCATCACATAGTCTCACTAGATCTCCACCACCACAGGCCACACATAGTAAGACTACAACATTTGCGGAGCCTCTCAATACTACTCTGTCTAGGCAACAGAGAACTCCAAAGCAGATACGCAGGCAGCCCCCATCCCCAACACAACACCAATTACTTATAGCCCACAGACTCAGTGTGCCCATCAACCACAGCCAATAGGATGATATAATGTACCCAACACACTAGTCATAGGTGACTCTATAGGCCGTCACACTGATGTCCCACTCAGCAGGCTACACAAGGTGATAGTTATTGTCAGCTGCCTGTCGGTAACAGGATCTGCAACATAACCTATGCACTCAGGTCACTCCTCAACAGGTACAATATGACTGTGTCATTCTCCAAGTTACTGTGAATGCCCTGAGATGTACCTTCTTGGGCTACATGTAAAGAGACATGGGATAGCTCTCTGATCTTGTAGCTCAGGCAGGTATCGCCCTAGCCCTGAGTAGCATTTGGCCATCATCCAGACTGATAACGCAGTACAAGGACAAAATTATTTACTTCCACAATTGGCTATGCTTCTGGTGTCATTCCAAGGGTTTCCAGTATCTGTCTGCTTTGAATGACATGGTCGACAGAACATGATGCTTTGGCACAGATGGCCTGCACCTGTCGACCATGGGATTACGGATAATGGCTAAGGATCTTGCTGCTCCTATAGTGCCTGCTTTAGGCACGGTTCAAATAACATATTCACCACCATAACAGTAACAGGCAAGCAAAACCTGAGGGTAATGCTACACAATGCTTGACGTCTTCATCTCAAATGGACTCACCCGAGGCACTCCTTGTAATGGACCACTTCGATATTTGTGCAGTGACTGGGACCTGCTTCTAGGATCATGAGAGCACCCCTGCACTATTAGGCTATTACTCATACCACACCTTTCAGTCACGTAACCAGGACTGGAACACCCACTGCGGAGGTGTGTCCATATTTCCCAAAGATATCCACACCTCCAGGCTGGTTGCTTATCACAATGCATCAGAGGTAATCCAAGTGCAACTAACTCTGGCCATAACTGCTATACAAATTGTAGTTTGCTACAGATCCCACACCATATCCCATGGTTAACAGTCCTCACTTCTTGGTATACTAGAAAGTAGGGTTCAAACAGACACTACTAATGTGCGACTGACACTACTCCACCATTAACTGGGATACCTACTCATGTACCGACACATTAGGCCAATGCTATCTGGGATTCATAACCTCCAATCGCCTGGCTCAACCTATCCACACCACCATCAGGGCCAACAATATCCTAGACCTGGTCATTACCAACATGTGTGACTGGTGTTCCACACCTGGGGTTATCTCATCGGTCAGATCCGAATGTACGCTAATCACCCTTGTTATCCACATCCCGGTACCACACCCTTTATGGAAAACACAGTACAATATTTTGACAAAGCCAACTTCAGGCTTCTTATGACAGCAGTAGTAAGCGTCATGACACCCGTGCATATGGACAATACAGTTACAACCGCTGAATCATACACAACTGCACTTAATTAGCACTTACACGACTGCATGGATCATGCTATCCCAAACAGAGCCATGATGGTACCCACCAGAAAACAGATGCCACTCTGGTGGTCCACTGCCATGGACATAATGTACAACCAAAGGAGGAGACTGTTCAAAGTAGAGTACAATCCCATGAGTGGAGGAGCTCCCTGGTCAGTCTCAGTAAGAATCTGAGATCCCTTATCACATCCTCCAAAGCTAGCTAGGTAAACACTACCATGATTAATTCCAAGGACTACCACAAAGCATTCTAGAGGTATGTCACTACCCTTGATGGCGATACCCATATCTGATCTGACATACAGCAGTAAGGCACGAACATTACAGAACCGACTGATATTGGCAACATCCTGGCAGATAGGTTCAGTGCTAACTTTACACCCCTCTCACACCCAAAAGGGCCCATATCTATACAGGAATAATGCAGAGTCCCTGCGATCACAATGATGCAGTTCAAAGCTGCACTCTCTAAAGCCAGGGACACAGCATCCATGTGACCGTACAACATCCCAGGCTGCGATTTCCACGAAGTTCAGAACAAAATGGCTCACCACTTGGGCACCATGTTCACTAATAGCCTTGCATCAGGCATTGTGGCCCCTGAATGGCACACAGCAACAGTTATCACACTCCACAAAGGTAGCGCCACAATGGACCAGAGGAACTATTGCCCTATACACCTGACTAGACTGTTCTGCAAGGCTATGGAGCACATCATCATGGATCTCATTCACAGAGACATTGGTGTCCTCCAAACCTTTGATCCCTCCCAGTTTGGATTTGTTAGGGCCAGACCATGCCTCCTAAACCTGGTGGAGTCCTTTGAGACAGTTACCAAGGCAGTAGATGAGGGTAAGGAGGTCCACACAGCCTACCTTGACCTCTCAAAGGCTTTCAACACTGTTCCGCATTCTGGTATTGTCAACATACACATCCACCTGCACATTAACCCCTGCGTCATGAGATGTTATGCAAAGTGGCTCACGGACAGAACCCACACAGTGAGGCTAGCATACCCTAGTTCCTACTGTAAATCAGTTACAATTGGTGTCCCCCAGTCCTCGGTCATAGGACCCCTCATGTTCGGTATATGCTTCTTTCAGGTACAGGCTAGCACAGGAGGACTTACCCTGAATAGGTTTGCAGATGACTGCAAACTAGGGGCCATGATTGATTCCCCAGCTGATACAGACACCCTCCATAAGGGTGTCACTAGGATGGATACCTGGTGTCAATAACATGACCTCAAGCTGCATGCCACAAGGTGCATAGACATCCCCTTTGGATTACACCAATCACCTGCGGACTATCACATAGATGGCAGTCCCCTACATGCATAAGACGTAATAAGGGATCTTAGAACCCAAGTAGATAGCATTCACTCCTTTGATAACCATATTGCCAAGGTGGTGTAGATATCCTTCTACATGTCCACCCTAATCTCTAATGGGCTTGTAGCCAGAACAAAGGCAGCCATTGTGCCTCTCTACTCATGACTTATGAAACACATTAAAGGATACAACACCTCATTTGGGATGTACCTTACGAGACAACAGCAATGGCTTTAAATACCACAACATTACCACACCAAGAGGAATACTGACCTCCGAAGGATGACGTATGCAGCCCAACTACAGAAACCCCAACTGTACTCGTTTGCATACCGCATACTCAGAGGTGATCTCTGCTGAACATACAAGGCTCATGTCTAAAACAATATTGATGGATATGCTCCACATAAGCAAATGCCACTGAGAGCCACATGCTCTGGGATATGTACCTAAATGCAACGATGACTAGGACGTGCTGGAGGGATACATTCCTGACCCGGACACTCACCATGTTTTGGAACATGATTCCTATGTACATCAGGCAGGGACCCTCACTAGCACTCTTCAAGAGATACCTCGATGGGTGGATGGGAGACAGACATGTACACCAGGGATCACTGCAGTGGCTCTGCTGTAGAGAGGCACAGGAAATGAATGGCTCTGCTGTTTACAGGCACATGACACTAACCTAGGGAGGTGCCGCAAGTGAAAACACTGTAGTTAGGCTTATGAATGGCCTTGGCCAGACAGCATAGTATCTAACTATGAACCTATGAAGCTATTACATGCCCTTTGCGCATGGATAATTGACTAGCTCTTCCATTTCAATTAGCTATCATGCTGATACACTGTCTGGTGACTACAAGTCATATGTATCCTGTTACTGTGTATTGTACATGCCAATAGACATACCTGATGTTTGCATAACATAACAGTAATGCTATGTAAAATGTTAGACGTATCTGCCTACAATACTGTACCTTTCACATTTTTGCCACAATATCCCACAATGCAAATCATAATTGCACAGCAGGACCACCTTAGACATGTTATTCTCAGTTATACGCCCATACATATGCCTACTGTTATAGTATATCAACATATACTATCCCCTGTTATGGCACGTACTTGTTGGACAAACCCTGTCACTGACAGGGGCTGAAGTGGAATTGTTGTGTTTATATAGCATCCCTTGTGGTGTATGAGGTGTTTACCTTGTGGCACACAGCAGTACACACAATTTCTACGAGCGTTACAATGCTCAACAATACATCACTACATAATACCTTTTCCCACTATATGCATTGCGTACACTTTAATTAATACAGAACAGGTACTACATACACTAACATACTGAGTGTTCTACATACCTTATTAGTATCCCAAGTTGACGATAATATAAATCCTATTCGTTTTCTGTTGTAAAGTTTTTCTCATATGTACATATGGTTTGAATGTATGACAAGCCAACCTTTTATACTTAGATATCAGTAACATGTGGTATTCTGCCGCCAATTGGTGTTCCGGAGTAGATGATTACATGCACATCAGCTGTGCAGCTACTCCATTAGCCAATGACATGACAACAGTGGGGTATAATTGAATACTCCACTTGGGTGTTGTCCCTTTGCCCTACCTTCAAGGAAGATAGCCTGGATGTGTTGTTTGTGATGAATTGCTACAGCTATATGGAGACACACAGAGATATATTAACTTCATGGCCCACATGGATTGTGTGTGTAACGGCTAGAGGATGTAGTTCTACATGTGAGTCTAGCTGTTATATCAGCCGTCTGATACGGGATTATTGCAACCAAACCCCGTAACATCGGCGTCTGTGCCATTGTACAACAGCAACGATTTCACATAGGGCCATTATAGTGTGTCTCTCACAAGGTATGATAAGGCTTCTGTAGATGTCATAGAGTGAGTGGATGTTTGTGATGTTATTACAGTCTGTATTGCAATTGTTTCGGGTGTGGGGGAAATATAGGAGGGTGTACATAGCAGATGCAGGTGTGTAGAACTGTATTTATACATATTCGATATGTGTGTGAGGGCTGCTTCCCTATTTGAAGACCTATCCTTTAGTAGGCTAATACTATGGTAATTGCAGGTTTATTCATTAAGCCATTGTTAATTGGTTCCTGTATAGCATACAGGTGATGTTGGTCCTTCAATCCCTTCGGAAACACATCAGTATGTAATGAAATGTTGCTACATGAAAGCTGTCTCGTGTATTTCTGTCACAGATATTTGCACTCATTGGAGTTGTGTTTGTGACTGAACCTCTTTGGCTTGGGCTGCCACCTTTTCAAATGGCCATAGTGGGACATTTGCAGGACACACATTGGATATTAGAGGCCGACACATACCCATGGTCAGTACAAAGTATAGAACTTTACATATATGCCTATATAAAAACTTATATTCTTGTAGCGGTTTACTTGCTTATCCTGTTTCTTGTTACATGTAGGTATTTTAGATACAGATGACTATTTTATGCAACAATTACATTAAATATGGAACATGGCAAATGTCTCGAGATTGTACGACATTAGTATTTGTACTCATTTTGGTCAGGACACTACCGCACATAGAGGGACTGCCCCTCGCAAGGTGGGACAGGTGGTAACCCTATCTTTGGCTCATGTCCATAGCACATATTTGTAATAGTGTATAGACATATATACTCTCCATATACTTTGTTCATAACGTTCGGTCATGGCGGAATGTGTGATTGCTATGGTCCATGTTATGCACATATTTGAAGACTTCAACTGCTGTATACGGCATACCCATGAATTCAGGAACGTACACACTTCCAACGACAACATTACCATTCCCAGACTTCAAAACCCCACAATACCAAACACTCAGACACGCGACAGTCAAACTCCCGGAACTAACACAAACACAGAACACACGCACGCACACATAGACACACTGCTAGCCATCCCATCAAAACAAACCATCCTACACTACGTATGGCCAGGTGGCCATGCCCCCATACACACTCCATGTGGGTGACTGTGCCCCCCACACCACACCTACTGTAATAATCTACCTCTGAGATAGCAAAAACAGACACATGAAGCAAACCCACACACACACACACACACACACACACACACACACACACACACACACATTACAGTCCCCCGGAAACACGCACCACACTCAGAACACACACACTTACACACACTACAGCAATCAGAAACACACTTAAACACAGTACCTACCTGGACCGCAGCACTAGAAGCACTAACTAAATGTCCCTTAACATCGTGATAATAGTTCTCATGGTTCTAGTGTTCCAGTACTGTGGTCTTTCAGTCTTTAAGCCTCGTGATTATGTGCATTGGTATGTAAAGCATTCAGTATTTGGGAGTATCCTATTTATATGTACCTCCATGGTTGTGTAGATGTTGTTAACCTATCTATATATTTGCATATATATGTATATCCATATATATATATATAGACATATATCTCTCTATCACCCTTTCTCTCTCTATATTATATTTTACAATATATATATATATATATATATATATATATATATATATAGATAAATAAATATATATGTATATATATAGATATATAGATATATATATATATATATATATAGATATATATATATATATATATATATATATATATATATATATATATATATATATATATACAGAGAGAGAGAGAATACACCTTTCGTTGGGTACATGGCGGTGTATAAGATTTCCCAAACTCCTCCCTTTTGTGTTTTAACCTGTCACAATACACACCTGCTGTTGGTACATCTCAGGTAGCTTAGTGGTAGGTTATTGTGAAGATTGTGTACATGGTTGCATGTTCTACTCCTAGCAGTGGTCGTTTTACCTCTCAGAGCAGGCACTATTAGTACAAGGTTGAATAACACACATTTTGATGGTTCTGGGCAGCTTTACCCATGATCTGCATGATATTCAGCAAAGGTTAGACCTGTGTTGCGTATATCCGTGTAGTCATGTTTAAATGACGCTTACCGGCACTTACCGGTGCAAAAACCCACTAACATTTGCTTAAACGTGCTCTAATGACCTGCATCCAACATCCATTATTCGGGACATCAGAATTACGTAACAGTCCTTACAGGTCATGGAACCGGGACCATGCACGAGACAGTCAGTGGCTTTACCACTGGGACATCTGGGATATGTACAAGTGTTATGGTGTTTAACATGTAAACTGTACTATGGCTGTTCCTCCATACTGCAAACAAATGTGTAACATAGTTAGTTTACATATGGATGATACCTATTAATGGTATGTCCAAGTGATGCTTAATGGATGTGCTCCAGCTATGGGAATCCATGTCACAGTGAGCCACACACTGTAATGTGCTACACCTTGCCACAACCATAACTGGAGAATGCTGGGGTGACAGATACCTGTCATGGGTACTCCCCATGCTTTGGAACTACATCCTTGATTACATTATATGGAGCCCCTCATTAACACACCAGGGAATCCTTGCAGAGTGGGTGGGGAACAGTGGTTATACCCCAGGGATTCCGCAACTGGCTCTGCTTCACAGAGGGACAGTTAGTTAATCAATGGGGTGGCGACAGCAGACATATTTTGGCTAGGTTTATGAATGGCCTCTGACAATTAGGCATGTACCTACTGATGTACCTAGGAACCTATACATACAGTATCAATACATGCTGTTAGCTTAATTTACTGTTCAGGTATTGACTTACCTTGTGCCAATAGCAGTTGTGTGTGCAATAGTTGAGGGCTGCCTATGTAGGATGCACACAGTATACCACCTATATATGACAATTTACAGGTGGTCATGTGTGTGTGCCATCCATTTTACTGTGTGTGCAGGTGGAGAAGTGTGTCAGTCCGTAGGGGCCTACACTGTCAGTGTATGTGCTATACGTTCCCTCTTTGCCAAGGCATGGGCATATTGGGCACACCTCCATCTACCTACTGGGGCTGACACAGGGTGTTCGTGGTCTGAATCCCTCTGTGCCTGTGGTGCCCTTGGCAACTGTGGTGGGCTGTGAGGGCCTGAACCATTATGTCCCTGCTACAGCTGTTTCCGCAGGATCATATTATGTAGCATGGCACATACTATGAAGATGTGGGCACATGTGCCTGGAGAGTACTGCAAGGCTTCACCAGATATGTCCAAGGAACAGAACCATGATTTCAGCATCCCAAACACATGCTCTATGATGATTCTGGTTTGTGCGTGTGCCTCATTATGGCGTTTTTGCATGGGTGTGTGTGCATTTCTGATGGGAGTCATCATCCACGGCTCCAGTCCATTGCCAGCATCCCCCACAAGGTGGCCATATGGGATGTCCCCCCTGACAAATACCTGGTACAGCTGTGAGACATGCCAGATGTGGGAGCCATGGTAGCTTCCAGGGCTGCCAGCACACACATCCATGATAATGGCCTGGGCATTGCACATGACCTGGCAGTTGATGGAGTGGTATCCCTTGTGGTTTATGTAGCGTCTACCATGCTCACTGGGTGGTGACTTGATATGTATGTGCGTGCAGTCTATTGCACCCAGTACCTCCAGGTAGTCTGCCACACGGTGGAAGAGGCGCATATTGCTGGCCAACTCCTCCTGAGTTTGGGGGAAGTATATATGTTCATTGGCATGTGGTAACATGGCATCCAGGAACTGATGGAGTACCCTGAATGCTGATGCCTGTGAGATTCCCATGATATCTCGAGTTGGCCTTTAAAAGGTACCTGTGGCTAGTATTCTCAAGCTTACACATACCTTTGTGTCCACTGGGATGGGTTCACCTCTGTTGTTTCTGGCTCTGAGGCGTGGCCGGCCCAGCTCAATGATTTGCTGTATGATGTCACTGTCCACCCTGTAATGCTCTACTATCTCCAGATCATCTAGCCCCTGGTAGATTACCCTTGGTCTGAACAGTCTTCTCCTCCGGTGCCTAAGGTGGCTGTCAGCATCATCCTCCACACCACCTTCAGTCTCCAACACATGCTGATGAATCACAGCTATGGCAGCTCCCAACATGTACATTGTAAAAGTTACCCGTCTGTTTACACCGATGGTGCAGTGTCTGGGAATACACAAGTGTGTGTGAGGTGCCTTCACACTTTATACTATTGTGCTTTGGAAGCTGATGATGTCATAGGGTGTGTATGTACAATCCGAGCTGCAGGGTATCTTACATATGTGTTTTACCGCAGGTACTACTATTGTGGTGCCTTTGGTGTTGAATTACATTTGGCTGCCATGGATCACCTCTTGCCCTTGCCTTCACTTTTCAAACCGATTCCCCTCCCATTGTCAGGCATGCATCCAGCAGCCTGCTTTCTTGTTTTGTACTTTCCCAACCCAGGATTGTGTTGCGAAATGTGTTCTATAGCCGATCTACTACAGATTTGCTTTGCTCTGCTGTGACAGTTCTCTTTTCTTTGCAATCCAACACCTCCCCTTTCCTGCTCTGCAGGTTGCTGCTAGCAGCCTTGTTAGCTACCGTCAATGGCCCACTGTGGGTTAATAGGTGTTAATTACTCAGTTGTACTCCAATTACCCTACTGCGGCATTCCCTTATTGTCTTCCCATAACCTTCCTGTTTCAGCTGTGGTGCACGCCGCGCGCAGCCATTTACCGGGTTTCGAGAGCGTTGTCATCCATGTACACATGCGCTTTCGGTCACCTTGTGTGCTCTCAGCTAAGCAAAGCTATGGCTACATCCACACCCCTATCCTGTGGCTTTGCTTAGCAATGGGCAACCTGGATTAGCAATGCTCCAATGTGCTTACAGCTATGGTGGCACACCCCTCTGCTTATGTCATGTATACCTCCAGGCCATTCCTCGGTGTTATACTGCTACACTGTGTGGGACAGCCTTACGCCGGAAAGGCATTTGTGATTCAGTATTACTTGCCTCATTTGCATGACATTGACCACTAATTCATAGTTACCGTGCCGAACACTGTCACAGACCCTTAGCAACCCTTGCGCCTTGGTTGTGGTGTAGCATGCATACCATTGACTATTATGGTGAAATCATGATTTGTGTTACATTGCATTTTTATGACATCTATATATATTTTCCTTGTGTTCCCATTTGCTTACACATGCCCTGCAGTTGTACTTTGTGTTAGTGTGGCCATGACATTAAATGTTATTTTTTATGTGTTGTGCGTGTTTTTTTTATGCCATTGGCTGTATATTTAGCCATTGGCATATGTTAACTTTGTAATACGTAAGTTTGGTCCACTTTCATGGCTCTGATGTTCTGTTTGAAAAAATGTAAACCTTTTTTTGGTTTACATTTCTGTATGCTTACGCTACTCCTGCACCACTTCATGAATCACTACGTACTTTCATTTGCATGCTGCACTACTGCGCATGGGGTGATTAGCATACATGCACTGAGAGCTGCACAGCTCTGGCTTACGCTGGTAGTGCACGTGGAATCGGATCATACCTGAATCGCTCGGCGGCCATATTTGGCATTAGACTGCCTACGCTATGCATGCGCCTGGTGCAAGCTTCATGAATCCCGGGGTAGGTCTCCCCAATAGTGTTGAACATTCCACACTGAATGCACACAATTGTATTCAGATGACTGTAACTGGACATTTGTTTGAAATAAGTACGTGATAAGGGGACTAATCCACCACCCCTCCCATATAGAGGGTTACATCCCTTTCACCATCTACAACTCAGTGTATTTACTAATGAGGCCACTATTCTTGAGAGATGGCAAATATTTGATTTGTTCACAAGTGGTCAAATGCTCTCCTGTCCTGTTTCTTTGACAAATTGAGTTAAAAGCATTGTTTTTTGAAGCACAGTGGTTGGTTTTGTCTGATTCAACCTCTAGCATTATCTGAATAGCAGAATAAATAAGTAGTTAGTTTTTGTTCATCTGTTGTGGTTAATTATTGCAGTTTGTTTGCAGCTTACAAATAATGATTCCGATCTGATCAAAGATTTCCACATCTGTTATGCAGATATGTAGCTACATAAGGCAGCACATTGAAAAAGCTACTGATGCCTAAGTTAGTTAGATAAGACGGTGGCTATAAGAGCACATATTAGTATAATTAATTTACAATAAGGTTGAAATGAAGGAGAACTTGGTGCAGAGGAAGAATTAAGTTATATGTGGCATTTTAGTCCTGCTGAAGCTTTGTGCTGAAAAGGCTATTTGAGTCATATGAGCAATAGGATATTTCTTGCTATGAGGATTCATCACAATGCAAAAAAAAAGTTCCATTTTGCTTGTCATACATAAGGCTACATTTAATATGAAACGTTTGCTGCAGTGAATTTTAGGACTGGATGAATAATTGTGGCATTTGGTGCAAATTAAGGCAAATGTCTGCCTCCTAATCTCTTAATAAGTTTCAACTTTTGCACAATTCAAGACCTAATAACAGAGACAGAGTAGCTGAAAATATGTAAAAATATAATACATAACCATATTTTTGTATAGAAGTACCCATATGTGATGGATTTACCATGAATGAAAAAAAAACGGCTTTACAAACTGTCAAGAAACTCACTTAATAACATACCCTCAAAAATGTTATATATGAAGACAGTATTTCAAGTCTCTAGTTAAAATGTGAAATGCATGGCAAATATTGACGTTCATACATGGACTATAAATTAAATTGTTGATTTTCATACTTTTGTTCTGCCCATGAAGATAATTTTCTGATGCATATAAAATGTTCCTAGAATGCTGAAAGTTGTACTCATATCGATGGCATGACAATGTATGTGTGGTTCATCTGTTAAGCTTTTGTGCTGTAGTTTATCTGCATTGCTTATTAATAAGCGTATTGTACAAACAATATCTTGATAATCAGAAACAGTACAGCTATGTGGGAAAATATTTAAGAAAATATTTAAGATAAAAAAGCACGATTTCCTTCACTGTAGACTTGGACATAAAATAGATGTAGTTTAATAATCCAGTACAGCCTGAAAGTGATTAAAATATGCATAAGTATATTCTGACATCCTACATATGCACTTTTTTTAGCTCCCTACAGCTGACCATCAGTTGTCATCAACTCCTTACATTATTAATGAGGTCTTCTGTTGCCACCTTAACCTCCTCTAGACTCTCTCCAACCCATATCCAGGGCTGGTCTGAAGATCAATGATGCTGATGCAATGCCATACTGCTGTGGGTGAGTGGATATGCCCTAATTGATCCCCAGGTAACAGCCTTGTGAACTATGCTGTGGTTGCCATAGGAAGATGCATGGTCACTTCAACACATATGCAACCTCCCATCCAAGCTACACTATGCTTTCACCATTGAGTTCACCAGACCTTTCATGCTGATATTGCAGTGACACAGGCTTCCTTCCTCTTCCCAGGACGGGTGAGCTGCATTGGTCACTCATTCTGATCCTCCCCAGCCAAGTCCTTCCAGTGCCCATGCTGCAGGTTGCCTGGGGAACATTTAGAGTTTCATCCCTCTCTGTCACAGGCAGGGTTATCCTAAATGTGTACCTTGACCATCTTTTTGCATTGGTTCACATTAACTATGATCTGCAACTTCTTATTTTTCAATATTAGCAATAGTGCAAGTGTGTGCCTACCATATTTCCCCGAAAATAAGAGCTGGTCTTATACTTTTCCCCCACCGAAATACACATTAGGGCTTATTATCAGGGGATGCCTTATTTACCCCCCCCCTACAACAATCTACATTTATTCATTTATTCATGTACAAAAATCGACATTTATTCATGTACACAAATCAACATTTATTCATGTACAAAAATCGACATTTATTAATGTACACAAATCGATATTTATTCATGTACACAAATTGACATTTATTTGGTATTTTTCCATTATTGGGGTAACAGTTCTAGGTAATCCATTAACAGTTATGTGAGAATTCTACATAAACAGTGCAACAAACATTTCAACTTCAGAATATCTACACCTTGGCTTTCACAGTGCAATAGTTCATGCTTAACAGAAAGTGCAGAAAAATCTTAATAGATGTGTATTGAAGGCGGGGAATGAAATAGGTGAATAACTGCCACTTTTTGAGTGGTGATGCTTTCTTTATTTCTTACCCAAATCGTAAGAGAAGAATGATGGAAAGTCATAAAAATGAAGTCTGGGAACTAGTGGCCTTACTTTGTAATTACCCCTTGATAATGAAATGTTACCTTAACACAATAAAGTCAAAAAACTGACAAGAGCTTGCTGGCAGCTGAAATCAGAAGCAATCAATTCTGTTGCTCTGGTATCAGAAAAGTTATTCAAATACAGTCAAGTCATCTTCTGGAAAATTATCATACGTCTCCAACCCCCAAAGTCTGGCCTGAATTTCTTGCGACTCCATTTCCTGTAAAACCATTGGCCCCAATCCGTCATGTCTAGCAATAGAACTCTCCTTAAATGAGCACTGCTTGTCCATGTAGTCTGCTCATAGTGCATTGGCAACACAGCTGTCAGTGATTTTATTCCATGAATTCTTCCCCCAAATCACGAACTCTTGCAGGCTAGGCTTCACAAAGTTCCCACCCTGATTTCTCTCCATTCTATTTTCAATGTAGTCATTGAGTTCCATGTGCAAATGGTCCTTAAATGGCTTGTTTATTGCAATATCAAGATTCTGGAGATAGGCAGGCATTCCTGTGGGAATCATTATTGAGTTATTCTTCTCTGTGTAGGGAAGTTCTTCATGTCTTTAGCGTGGTGAGTGCTGGCTGAATCCCAGAGTAGCAGACCTCTTTCACCACCTCGCAAAACAAGTGGCAGCATTACATCGACCCACTTCCTTATAACTGCTTGTGCGCACCTGGGTTTTTTGGTTTCAAGAAGACACATATCTTTCACCTTTTGAGTTATTGTGGGATCATAGGGCCAGGGGGCCCCTTCATGTAATTCATGATGACTGGGGAGGTAAGTGTGATTCCCACAAAAAGTCTGTTGCAGATTATGCCTTGAATTTACCAGCTCATGAGGTTATCATGTGGTTAGCACAACACCATCTGGTACAGGTACAGCAGTAGAAAAACATCAGGTTTGACGGGACAGTGAGGGTCCAAAAATACACAATTAGACAAAAGGTAATTATTGCTGTTCAGAAGAATAAGTGACAGGCAGCATGGGAGGGGGGGCCCTTTTATGGTCGTGTGAAAAATAAGTGATGTGAGTTACGTAGTGGAATTCCCAGACAGGACAGAAAGCATAGAGTCTGTCATGTCAAAATGATAAAGCCCTACCATGGCAGAAAATACATAGCATTTGAAGTGGATCACAGAGGAATCAGAGGGGGATATGATGGCAGATCTCCTCAGTGAGACTCAAACTAACACTGTAATGAAAGAGGTAGTACTTTCACAGCAACTATCCATTGCTCAGGCTTCATAAATCCAGTCTGTGCTACATGCGTTTTGTGACATGTTCACTGCTAAACCAAGGTATACCCAGCCTATATACTATGATGTAGACACAGGAATCCAGAAGCAAATCAAATAAGGTGCCTGAGCAAGTCAGGCAAACCATGCAGGAGGAACTATAAGAAATGTGGGTAATTCAAGAATCCAGTAGTTCCTGGGTCTCAGTAGTGGTGTTGCTGCCAAATGCATGGTAGCACTGGGTTTAGTGTAGACTACCAAATATTTAACAGTCACAAGACGAAGATGCATATACCCATGTCCAGGATGGATGAAGCTTTAGAATATATGGGTGAGGCAATGTAATTGACAGCTACTGACTTAATTAAGGTTTATTGGTATGTACTCTTGACACACATGGCATTATTATGTATTTGCTATACTGTATGGTTGGAATATAAAAATTCACTAAAATTTCTTTTGGTTAGTGGAATGTATCATATAACAGGATCTGAGGCTATGTCATAGTCTCTATAGATGATGTTGTCACTTTTACTTAATCTTGACAAGGACATGTGTAATATGTCAGAGAGGCGTTAGGCAGAATAAAAAGTGCTGGTTTAACTCTCAAGGCATGCAGAGAGCAGTTAGGAATGGCTGTGATAGCAAATTTTGGTCATCAGGTAAGGGGTGGTCAAATTTGACCAGCGCTAAAGCAGATGCTATACAGACATGGTCTACCTTTATTACTAAAAGCAGGTAAGGGAATTCCTTGAGACAGCAGAGGACTAGAGGACATTTGTTCCTCACTTTAGTACCACAGCCACTTCAGCAGATTTTACTTGGAAAAAAATCAGGTTGGATAAGGTTATCTAGAGGCATTCCAAAACCTTAAGGAGGCCTTGAGCAGATCCACTGTACCAACCAGTCCTGATAATAGTCAGAATTTTGTTGTACTGCTAGATACTTCAAAGCACAGTCTAGGAACTGTACTTAGCCAGGTTTCTTCAAAGGAGGAATTACATCTGAGCTACAGACTTCAGCGGTAGAAGAATCACATAGAACCATAGGATAGGAATGTTTGGAGGTAGTGTGGGCTCTCCAAAATCTCCAAACTTACTTGTATGATAGGACATTTACAGTGGTAACAGATCATAATCCCTTAAAGTAGTTATACAGAGTTAGTGGGCAAAGCAGCAAGTACATTAGATGGAGTTAGGGACTGTATTCCTATAACATGACCATCCAGCATAGACGTGATGGTGTCAATAATACAAACACACATGGCTTTTGTAGGCCTTTCTAGACAAGCAACTGGGTAGTGTGACATGAAATACATTTTTTTTACCTCAAGCTTTATACTGCCAGTTCTGCTGTAAATTAATTATTGACAGAAGTGGCTTGGGATTAAAGGCCCATAGAACCTGGTCATCAAAATAACTAATAAGAACTATTGCCATGTTATGATGTAGTACTAGGGGTAATCAACAGAGAAAGTGATGTCACTTGGGGAAGAGAGAGTAGGGTTGGGATCTTCCCTGTACTCTTGGGATATAAAATGCCACTATTTAATAATGTCTGTTGTATGCAATTTGCCTTTTTGTACTGAGTTTTGTAATAGATTCTGACACCAACAGCAATAGTTAAAGCTGCTGAAATGGCTGGGGGCATACCTCTCAACCTCTTAGTGCAAGAATTCTAGACAAAGCTAAAAATTATGTTGGGCAAAGGTATAAAATCTGGGACAGATTTTAAATATTTCTCTTACAAACTTAGAAAGTTGCTAGAATAACAGTTTTTTCATTAGCATGTATTTTCTGAAAGATATGAAGTTTGAAACTCAAATGTTTGCCATTATTTAATGACTTAATTTCTCAATGATTTCCCAGAAAACCACATATATTATAAGCAACAAACCAAAAATACGGAGCAAAAATCTGGACATTCTGCAAAATATCAGACAGTTGAGAGGTATGGGGGTACCACCTCATAATGAACTCTTGAATTTGGACATATAGCCAATTATTAGCCTAGTGTTTAAGCCTAAAGGCAAGGTATACAGAAACTGTAATAGTCATACATCTCCTAAGACTGGCCAAAATGAATCATGAATGTACACACAGTTATACTATAACTCATCTTCAGTCAAGACAGACTGCATTCTTAAACATCATCAAAACCAGCAAGCTGCTGGCCTGCCGTATTCCTACACAAGTGCTTCACTTGCTGCATTGTTCAGAAAAGTAGATTGTCTTTAATCATATAGATGTTCTTCTTTCGGCTTTTCCTGGTTAGGGGTCACCACAGCGGAACTCTGGTCTACTAATGATTGGCACTAGATTTTTTTATGGGTGCCAAGATGCCAGCTCAACACCCAACTTTCAACGAAGGCACACCCATTCTATACATGTCTTTCGAATGCCACTCGATCACAGGGAGGACATGCAGACTCCACACAGAAGGCACTCCAGCCAAGAATCAAACAGGATAACCTCTTGCTGTTAGGCAACAATGCTACCACTGCACCACCGCGTAGACAAAAAATAATCCTTGGTTCTTCTTTTAATCTGCCTGTGTATATTTTTTATTGTAGACATCTTACATCGGCCATGAAAATAAGCATTTGTACCTCATTGGTTTAACTGATTAACAAATAAAATATATATGTTTAATGGTGTATACACTACCCTGTCCACCTACTGTGTTGTCACCAACTACACAGCATTAAAAAACAGGGAAAAGAAAAAGCACATCAGCATCTCAAGCACAGAATAGTTTAAAATACCCTCATATGCTGTTAATGCACACATTATTTATATATTATTATTTATATATTAAGCCATAGCCTAGCAGATAGGTCTAATTATAATGTTCAAACTGTTAAAAGAAGAACAAAAGAAAATGACCAAAAAGATAGTCTTGTAGAACATTTATTAGCAGAATAAAGTAAAACTAGCATGTCCAAGTGAGTCTGCTATAGCTGAGCGCATGGTATATTATCAACTGTTAAACAAGAAACATGCAGGCAGTTTAATTACTTTAAGCAAAGCACCTGGCAAATCTTGACAAAGAGTTATTCAGCATGTCAAAAAGTATTACCCCTGCTCTAAGTGATGCACAAGCCAAGTAGGGTAGGGAGAATAGATAGGAAGTACACCCTGTCATCAGGATAATGTGATGGCTACTTGTAGTGCCTGATTTTGTGCCATTTCATTTCCTTCATCATGAAGTTTTCCTAGGGATGAGCATGATACATAGACATAGTCTACTGAGGTCTGAAGAGAAAAATGGAATAACAGGAGAAACAGACTATGATGTTGTGGAAATGTAAAGGTCACGCCAGTTCATGCAGAGGATTGTAGGAAATCAGGCAGATTATTTTGCACAAAACAGAAAATAAACTATTGTGATAGTGAAAGAGGAAAATAACTGGAAGAAAATCAAACATAAAAATAGTGGAAGGGAGTACAAAAACCAAACAACAACCTGATGAGATGGCACACATAAATTTAAACCATAATGAACCAAAACTAAATGAAAAGTGTGTTATGTTGACAGCAAGTAATGAAGAAGAAATACTTAGAAATATTCAATGGAAAGAATAATTAACAAAGACTAATTGCAAAAATGCTAATGACTTTAAAGAACCGTGTCAAATGATAAACATCAAAATCACTGAATCTTAGTAATATAAATATGGTTTACTCAAATCCACTTTCATTGAAACTACAACACAACAGTTTTCTGCAGGCAGGCAAACCATGGCTGCAGGTGGATGGACAAAGTCTGATTCAATGAAAGCAGTTTTCAGAGAAACATATTTTTATAACTGGGATCAGTGATTTAGCAGCCAATCAGCTGTCACATTAAAATGGAGACTGGAGACATACATTTATCAAGAAAGACTTAAGTGGATGTACAGTATACTTTGTTTATTGCGAAGTTAGAGGAACTTAATATTTATATTTAAGGCATCTAGAGATAAACGTTAGTTTTCATTGTCTAGGATTAAAATGGGTGGAAGGAAGTATATCACTGTGCCAAGGAAATATGTTGCTGTGGGAAAGAAGTATATTACTGAAGGAAGGAAGTATATCACTGATGGAAGGAAGTATATCACTGAGGGAAAGAAGTATGTCATTGAGGGAAGGAAATATATCACTGTAGGAAGTAAGCATGTCACTGAGAGAAGGAAGTATATCACTGTGGGAAGGAAGTATATCACTGGAGGAAGGAAGTATGTTACTGATAGAAAAAAGTATATCACTGAGGGTAGGAAGTATATCATTCAAGGAAGGAAGCATATCACTGATGGAAAGAAGTATATAACTGAGGAAAGGAAGTATATCACTGAAAGAAGGAAGTATATCGCTGTTGAAAGGAAGTATATCACTGTGGAAAGGAAGTATATAACTGAAGGAAGGAAGTATATCACCGACAGAAGGAAATATATCACTGAGGGAAAGAAGTATATCATTGAAGGGTATATCACTTTAGGAAGGAAGCATGTCACTGAGAGAAGGAAGTATATCACTGTGGGAAGGAAGTACGTCACTGTTGGAAGGATGTATATCACTGGGGAAGGAAGTATATCACCGATGGAAGAAAGTATATCACTGAGGGTAGGAAGTATATCTTTGAGGGAAGGAAGCATATCACTGATGGAAGGAAGTATATCACTGAGGAAAGGAAGTATATCACTGAGGGAAGAAGGTATTTCACTGTGGGAAGGAACTATATCACCATGGGAAGCAAGTACATGTCTGATGGAAGGAAATATATCACTGTGGGAAGGAAGTGTATCACTGGAGGAAAGAAGCATATCACTGAGGGAAGGAAGTATATTACTGAGGGAAAGAAGTATATCACTGAAGGGAGGAGCCCATGATTTAAAATGACTTTTGACAAAATAATAGTTTTAATGAATGAATCAGATAACATGGAGCTTTCAAAAGGCTGTTGGATGGTTATGTTTAAGTTCTTTAGAATAGTCTGTTGCCAAATTATGTCATCTTGTATAATAGTAATTGGTTTCAGTTTGCAAATTTTAAACAAAGTCTACATACATAGGTTAAATTTACCCTTGGTATAGATGTAAGGTATTAGTTCATAGTATGTTTTTTATTACTTGGATGTCTGCTGTATTACTATTTATTGTTCAAGCTTTCAGTGTGTAAATATTTCTGTCCATCCCTTGAAAGGTTATACAGCAAAAGCACTAAGATTTTAATCCTTAAAAGTCAATTCATTAATAAACTGCAATATGCAGCTAGTTCACATAGCACTGGGTTACCATGGCACCTTGCTGAATGACTAAGCTGGTGTAACTAGATAGTACATAGAGCAAACCATGTAAACTACATGGCAAAGCTACATAGGGCCGTCGTCTCATAGAATGTCTAGAGGCATAGATAGGATCATCCTGGAACCACAAGCCATCCAAGAAGTTGTGCAGAAATGCCCGGACTGTTATAACTGGCTGAATTCTTAAGAATATGAAATACAGCTTGGCTGGCTCTATGTGCCCCACGTTTTAAGAATCTAATTTTTGCAGTGCTGCATAACAGAATATGTACTTGCAGTCTGCTTTGGTATGTTCCATGATAATGAAAACTAGTAAACATCCTTTATGCTACTTTAGGATTTTTATGAATTGTAATGTTCCTATACTGGTTCTATTATATGGTGCAGCTCTTTCTAAGGGACCTGTGCAAATCTACTGCTTATAGTTTCATTAATCTTAATCCTGATTTCTAATCGCCAAACAATCTAAGTAATAACAAACTTCAGAACCTTGACCATTTCTGTTATTTCAGAGGTGCACAGAGAACAATCAGGCCAATTAGGCTGACTGAGTATGTTATTTAAAAATCTACCCACAGTAGCCCAGACATTACCCTAGTCAGGTACTGTTGTATGGGCACCACATAACTGATAGGTCCCTCTTAGTGTTATTAAAGGATTCATGTTTGAAAGTCAACTCAGAATTAGTTGACTTTTGCACAACTTCTTTTTACTTATGTAACACATAGTGTGTGGGAGTGAAGCCCCACAAATCAAACTAGACTTTATTTCACTGATGTTTTACAAATATAAGAGTCTTAAAAGTCTGCTAAATATGAGTCAATGTGTCAAATTTCTGTCATGAAATTAATATTAAGGTTGCATAAGTATTTAGTGTAACAATAACATGGAAACTGCACAGGATTTCTTAAATTGAGCCCATAGAATTTTTATGTGTTATAAAAGGCTTTTACTGATATTCATTGGATATGTTTGCAGTATAGCTACTGGGACAATTTTTGCCTCTCTGTGCACACATTTGGCTATGACTGTAGCACAATAATAAAATACTTTTGTCTAATATATCAGATTTTATCTCTTACATAAGTGATCTTCATTTCACTTTGAAGAAACCACCATGTGGCACGCATCAGCTCATGAATTGTAGAAAGCATATACTTTTTAAATGTTATTTTTGCTCCCTCCATGCAACCATCAAGCCTCATTACTCCCTTATAGACTAATTTGTTACCCTTTTTTTCACCAACTTTGGAGTGTCAGGGGGATGCAATAGCTGAGGGAATTACTGTCTTTTTGTGTTATGGGAGTTACAGCATTTACTTTTTCTATCTACATCTCATCTTGCCAGTTGCAAGTTGGTACAGTGCAATGCAATTCATGTTAGTGGCCTTAGGTCAACTGGTGCCCTAGGCAAAAGGGCTCCATGGCACCCCCTGGCACCACCAGGTGCCCCCATCCTGGTCTACCTACACCAAATAAATACTGGAAAAGTACCCCTGCTAGAGCGGCGCCCTAGGCAGCCGCCTAGTTGGCCTATGCCTAAGGCTGGCTTACACTGAGCCTAACATGGGTGTATGCTTCCATCCACCCAATTATTATTGGCTATAGTGAACATATACTCCTTAGCAGGTTTATTCCTGGATGTATTTCTTTCTGTTGGAGCTGCCACACCCCACCTTCCACAAAGAGGCACCTTCAGTATTACTTTGTCAGATGTTTCATTTTAGGATGGCAGAAATAAAAGTAGAAAAGACATGCTGGTCTACTGACAGCAAGCACTAGAACACAGAGCTGATGTGGTATACATTACTGGACAAATATGAATTTCACAATGTAGCTACTCAAGCTTTCAGACTAATGTACACCCTTTAGCATAAACCATAATTAACTCCTGATGAAGGGCTCATGTGACATTGAAAACTTGAGTAATCTAACTAAAAAATCTGTTTTGGTCATGTTTATATCTTCTTAGAGTGGAAAAGTTAGCATCAGCTAGCCTCATCCTGCAATCCAGTGTTAGCAGAGTTCTCCAATAGCTGGGCCATCTACCTGAATACCTGAATCTAAGTCAGATGGATTGTAGTCAGTGCCAAAATCACTGCACCTCAAAGAAGCGTATCTGTAAAATATCATATTTTAGAGAATGGGCTTACTGTACATCATACCATGATTGAAGAATGAGCTTTCTCCAGCAGGGTATTAATGTACAAGTAATGCCCACGGAAAAACGATTCCACCTCTTCATGGCAGCATATCAAGCTGCCATGGAGCTCGGACTGAGAAAATGAAACGGCCGCCATTATTTTACACTTGCTAAACAGAGCTTTTGCTGTTTAGCGACTGTAAAATGTAAACAAAAAAGAAGACAACAGAAAAAGGTGTGTTTGTGTGTTTATGTCTGTGTGTGAGTGTATGCATGCATGCCCGTGAAAGTGAGAGTGACTAAGCCATTATTTTACACTCGCTAAGCAGCACTTTTACTGTTTAGTGAGTGTAAAATAAAAAAATGAAAAAAAAAATAAACTAAAGCATGTGTGTGAGTGCATGCGTCTATGAGAGTAACAGAGAGAGAGAGAGAGAGATTGATCGAGTGAAACAGAAACGTGTGTGTGTGTGTGTGTGTGTGTGTGTGTGTGTGTGTGTGTGTGTGTGCGTGCATGCACGCATTTCTATCTGCATGTGTGAGTGAATGCATGCATGAAAGCAGAAAGACTGTGTGTATGTGTGTGTGTACGTGTGTGTGCGTGTGTGCATGAGTGTGCGTGCGTGTGTGTGTGTGTGTGTGCATGTGTGTGCATGTGTGTGTGTGTGAGAGAGTGAGTGAGTGAGTGAGTGAAGTGCAAAAGTGAACCAACGATTCCCTGGTAGCATGTATGAGAGAGAGTGAAGAGAGAATGATCTCTGCCAACGCTTAGAAAATAAGCTCTCTGTAAAATTGTTGTGTTTTACTTACTTATGTATTTTTTAAGTACTATTTTGTTTTTTAATATATTTTGGATGTAAAACGATTCCCCCAACATCATTAACATATACCACAACAAATATAAAACATTAGGTGGAGGATTTATTTTACATCAAAAAAATATTAAAAAAATAAAATAGCACTTATAAAAATACATAAGTAAAACACAACAATTTTACAGAAAGCCCATTCTCTAAATGCAATAATGCCCTCCAGGGTGTCTGTTAATGTGTAATTAATGCACTTCCAGGGTGTACCCTGGGTGGGCATTAATTACACATTAACACACACCCTGTCAGGCATTATTGCTTCCTAATTTTGCTTTAAGAACATTATAATGAGACTTAATTTATATATTTTAATTTGGAAGAAAATGCTAAATAAATGAATAAATACATAAACAAATAAATAAATAAATAAATAAATAAATAAATAAATAAAGATGCATTTGTATTGTGACAGACCTGTTTCTGTATGGGCTAATATCTAGATTCAGATTTACTAAATTCCATATAATATAGTGCATTTTAGAAAATTTTTAAGGCAGGTCTGTGAACATTTGAACCATGAGGATAACAAAAACAACATAATTATTTTTTTTTATCTGTTGATATGGTGGTCCCAATAGGCTAAGGGACTATTACAGGGAAAACGTTAGTAGAAATATCATTTTAGAACACTGTGTCTAGTTATAGAGGGCCAGCCTAGGAGTGGCATGATGATGGACTAGTATCCTGTCATATTTATTGCTAAAAGTGTTTTACAAAACTATTCCAAAATGTAGCAACAGACTGATATACTGATACACAGGAACATTTCTTCTTCAGCAGCAACTAGCATTTTGTTTTTCAACCACTTTCCAAAGTATCCCATACTGAGGCTTGTGTAGTTGTATTGATTTCTGTAAAAAAACACACAATTATAGCAAAAGTATATTACAGCATCAAATGACAGTTGTTTGCTAATTTTATGTATTAAGTAATGCAAAATATATATGGCAATGTATTACAATAACAGTGTCAAATTATCATAGACTGCATATGCCAGCTGTCGTTAGGGAGTCTATTCTTCTGTTGAAATACTACTGCTTGAATTGAATATACTTGTGGGCCATGTTTTGAAAATGATGATCCTCTATGAATTCACTAATAAAGAAAAAAAGCAAATACTGAGTGTTGCCCTTTTTTGGAGTAATGGTGGTATTTGATGTGATTATGTTAATTAACAGGAGGTATGGGAGTATATTACCCCACACAATGGTGCAAAGGGGTGTTTGCATCCACCTGAACTGATTGTTCAGTCATTAAATTAATTCCCCGATTACTAGCTTAATCCATTTCAAGATCATGGGTTAGTTTGAGAATATCCTGTATCCTTGCACAATGAGAGTGCAAGGCAATGATACTAACCCATGGGATGCCAGTCTGTCGCAGGATGTATAGACACACACACACACACACACACACACACACACACACACACACACAATGAGAGTGCAAGGCAATGATACTAACCCATGGGATGCCAGTCTGTCACAGGATGTATAGACACACACACACACACACACACACACACACACACACACACACACACACACACACACACACACACACACACACACAATGAGAGTGCAAGGCAATGATACTAACCCATGGGATGCCAGTCTGTCACAGGATGTATAGACACACACACACACACACACACACACACACACACACACACACACACACACACACACACACACACACACACAATGAGAGTGCAAGGCAATGATACTAACCCATGGGATGCCAGTCTGTCACAGGATGTATAGACACACACACACACACACACACACACACACACACACACACACACACACACACACACAATGAGAGTGCAAGGCAATGATACTAACCCATGGGATGCCAGTCTGTCACAGGATGTATAGACACACACACACACACACACACACACACACACACACACACACACACACACACACACACACACACACACACACAATGAGAGTGCAAGGCAATGATACTAACCCATGGGATGCCAGTCTGTCACAGGATGTATAGACACACACACACACACACACACACACACACACACACACACACACACACACACACACACACACACACACACACACAATGAGAGTGCAAGGCAATGATACTAACCCATGGGATGCCAGTCTGTCACAGGATGTATAGACACACACACACACACACACACACACACACACACACACACACACACACACACACACACACACACACAATGAGAGTGCAAGGCAATGATACTAACCCATGGGATGCCAGTCTGTCACAGGATGTATAGACACACACACACACACACACACACACACACACACACACACACACACACACACACACACACACACACACACACACACAATGAGAGTGCAAGGCAATGATACTAACACATGGGATGCCAGTCTGTCACAGGATGTATAGACACACACACACACACACACACACACACACACACACAATGAGAGTGCAAGGCAATGATACTAACCCATGGGATGCTAGTCTGTCACAGGATGTATAGACACACACACACACACACACACACACAATGAGAGTGCAAGGCAATGATACTAACCCATGGGATGCCAGTCTGTCACACACACACACACACACACACACACACACACACACACACACACACAATGAGAGTGCAAGGCAATGATACTAACCCATGGGATGCCAGTCTGTCACAGGATGTATAGACACACACACACACACACACACACACACACACACACACACACACACACACACACACACACACACACCCCCTGTTGCAGATTATTCAGCTAAGTCACATATTTGGGATGTGGAAGTAAGTAAGAGCACCTGATAAAATCTCACACGGACACAGAGAGAACATGCAGATTCACAGAGAAGGCAACAGAACTAATTCCTGAATTGAAGAAACGTTAGAGCATGACAAATTGGAAAAGCAAGGTATAAAGGAAGGTATAAACTATCTTAGAAAAAAGAAATTGAATATATATGCAGTCATTTATGCATAGAACATTAGACCAATTTAATGCATTCATATTATACTGTGTCAGGGAATAAGGTACATTTTATCTGTGTTATAGTGGCATACTTTGGTATTGTAAGTTATATTGTACCTATGAATAAACAACCATAGATATAATAAGATGTGGAGGATTTGTTTTTAGTTTTGATCAATTTTGGTTACACCATTTTTTATAAAATCACTTAATTTTGGATTTTCTTCATTAAGCTCATTTTTAAGATTTACCAGAGATTGTCAAATATATTGTAATGGATATTTTTAATGCCTAAAGTATATGTTATTAATTTAATAAGAGTACACTTTCTACTCATTTGCATAATCTGAAGAGTGACATTTTTCTGATCTTTTTCAGTATCTATACAAGGCTATTGTTCATGTAATGGGGTTGTTTGTCATTGGTATAAATTATCTATTAGTACATCTGCTCTGACCCTACTTGATATACCTTTCCCACCCTATGTCTTATCACTTAACTCTTCTACTGATCTAGTTCTATCTTCCGCCTTATCTGCTACTAATCTATTTCCGGTACTTACGTATTATCGCAACCAGATTTTTCATGGCAATAGTGGCTGCTCTCCGATCCTGAAAAATCTTCATAAACGTTGTGAAAAAGTTGCTTGGTGTGTTTTCTTTACCACTGTGTCTTCTTTTCTGGACTGTTATCAATTAAATGTCAGAAAAAAGACTATCGCTGCTTAGGTATGCTTCTTTTATATCTTGGCTTACTGCCGCTGCCTTGCAATAGAACATGAGCATGCTGTATAGCACACTGAGAAGCTTAACAGTCATGTCACACAAGATAATTTTGAAAAGAATGATGGCAGTACAAAGGCTTCTGGCTTCCCTTGAAAGTCACTGACCATAACCCTAACAGTGTCATATACAAAAATGGAAGTAGGTGTTCCGAAAATGTTTCCCTCAGTACACGGAGCTGTGTGTGTGTGTAAAACAATGACATTGGCACAGACAGTATACATTCACATTTATTTGTGTAGAACTAGGATGCTACAAGGGTTTGAGAACTACAATTTCATTAAAACACACGCTAAATGAAAAAAACTGACATGGAAATCATCCCAGTTATACCCTCAGATCTTCTGTCTTTCATCTGACAACAGCAGTTAAGGAAGAATACAGCCCAAATTATTACCGTTACTTGACAGCATTTGCTGCCACGAAAAAAAGGAACGTTCAGCGGGCGGACTTGCAAGAAGTAACATGCTGGCAGTAAAGTGCATAGAGAAACAAGTACAGTGTTTTTTTTTTACATTTCTTGGATCACACTCCTGAAACCAGCTTGCAGTATTAAAGAAAACACAGTAGATAACTTCTGCAAAATATTAACAAGCATATGTCACGCTCGGGAAGCGGACATTACATTAGTGCCGTGAAAAATCTGGTTGCGATAATATGTAAGTACCCTATTTCCTCTTGCCCTCCATTTGAAAGAAATAGTAATGCTCATATGATTTTACTGTTATTCTGGATTACATTGAACTAGTGTTCTGTCATATGTTTATTTTCTAGTTTTTATACTTTATGAGTATGTAATGTAGTATACTTTGTGTAGTTACCGCTATACTGAATGCTATTGAATGTTAATATCTCTGAACTTTCACAGTGTTCTTTTACTTACTTTGTTGTTAATTATTGCATATGTATGTTTTCGGGCTTTTCTCCTCAGGTGTTTACTGAAAAAGAGCTTCCGCCCAGTCAAAGCTGGTCAACAAGTGTCAAATAAATAAAATAAATATAATAATGTCTTTGATTTGTTATTTGCCTTAACAGACTATTACATGGTTGCTCAGTTGCAAGTTTACTGACGAAGGACAAATAACACAGTTATTTATGGGTATACATAGGAGAACTTAGCTCACTGAACAGCTGTAGAACTAATTGTCACAAGAAATACTCTTAAAACTATAACTAACTACTATATTACAGCCTTGAAAAAGAAGACAGCCACTGTATCTGAACTGATCTGATCATAAGAGTTGGAAACACAGTAGTTTTATATATCACGAATGCCTGTCCTTAAAACTTTTACGCAAATTAGTGATGACATCATATCAACAGAAATCACTACATGATGCATAATATTTAGCACGTGACCTTTAATGTTTTTAAAGTATAGTAAGCTTAAATAATCCCAGTTACATGCAATGGAAGTCCATAATAAGTATACAATTTCAGTCTCTACTTAATTGTCTGGCATTATGCCTTTACAGAAAACCAGTGTGCTAACTTCTTTCAGCTCTGTTTTGATTTTATCTTCCTTTCTTTGAAATTTGGAGAGGAGTTCTATATGGGGTAATTTTCTGAGATTTCTCTTCTACTTTGTCACCTTGTTGGATTTTGGAAGCAATTGTTGAGTATTTTGAGTATCGCAGGCAATATCTGGATATGAATGTCAGGTCAGTCACCCAAGTCAAGTTTGACTCAAGTTATCTTTGTTATATGTTGTGCAAGTTTTATTCCCTCTTAAAGAAGTCACACAGTTTTTTTTTACCTACTGGAATATCTTCAGTAATCAGATTCCTTTGTCTTGCACAGTAAATGGTAACTATTTTCAGATCTTTATAAAGCATGATGATTTTTTGTGGTAATATTAGGCAGCACTATAATATGTCAAGGTCTCTTTAAAGAAAAACTAGGAAGATGGGGGCATCATTATTTTGTTTGTTCTTTTGATCAGTATAAGAAAATGTTTTGAACATAAACAGTTGTCAGTGGCAAACAGTTTGGGGTTAAGCTGTCTTGTGTTATTGTTGTTATCCTTTGCTTTGATTTCTTGTTCATGTGTGGGGAGCATTAGACATGCTATTAGCTGTTTCACTAAGTTATTCTGTAACAAGCTTTGTCACTGAATGTGTTTTGGATAAGTTATGGACCATTCAGTTTTTAATTACCTCATACTCTACTTGGGATGCTAATTGCAGGTGAATGCCCTCCAGGTGTAGCATCTGTAAGCCACTGAGAACCTGATCGCTTTGCCCCCCCCCCCCACTTGTGTGAGCAAGGAATCCTCCCACTCCAGCTAAAAGCAAAGAAAAGTCTAACTAGCAATCATCCAAAAATAGACTGAAGCCCCTGGTTTAACTCCAGGAACCTTGTTGTTGCCGCTTGTGTAGTGCAGGTGCCAGCTTTTGTAACTACTGTTATGCCTTGTTAAAATATGTTACAGTCAGCTAGAGTGCATACCCCAGGGGCAATAGCTGCAAACCTTCTTCCTCTTAGCCCACCCCCACCCCTTTCATCCATTTCACTGATGATAATTTGTTATATGTGAAGGTATTTAACCCCTCTCAATAGTCATAGCCTTCAGTCCCTACTCCTCAATACTTGATCTTCACTAAACACCAAACGGAGGTGCAAAGTCTCCAGCTGCTTTTATCTTTAGCTACATTGTGTGCAGCAAACAATGAGCAAAGGGGAATAGAAATATAAAAGAGAATAAAATCTGTTATTGCAGACTAGTAAGCAGCAAACAACTTCCACCTGTGGTGTATTCCTACACATAGTTTTTTCTTTTTTTTTGAGAAACTTTCCAGTCCTTGAACAAGGGTGCCTGTATGTTTACCTTATTTCCTTGGCTGTCCTTAGATAATTAACTAGGTTTAGCAGAGTCCCTTGGATTCTCCCCTGCTGCTTTAAATTCCAATTGAAGGTTTCCCAACCTTCCCCCATCCCCCAAGTGATTGGTCAGGAACAACACACCAAAGGTTTAAAAACCCTGGATGCCATATTTGCTCTAATTGCAGCTGGAAGCCCTCCAGGTGTAGCATCTCTAGTAAGTGCCCCTGGACTAGCTGATAGTTTATTTTTAGCTAAGTTCTATCTGGAGGGTGTAGCCCCGCTCACTTCGCTCTCTACCACCCCCATTACCACCCACCCCCCATATCATTACCTTTATACCTATCTGTACAGCCACACCCCCTCACTTCCTCCCTAATCTCCCACCCCTCTACTTCCTGTTCTCATACTACCTCCCTTCTTTGCTCCTCCACACACTTACCTACTATCCACTATCAAAGACTACTATACCTTACTCCTACCCCTTCCTCTCATCCTCTGTTCTACATCCCATAAAGTGACATGTCTCTTACAACTCAGACTATACTTTTACCTTCCCTATGCCTTATACTCTATCACCTCACCTCCTATCACTCACAATTACCTACTCCCTATTTCCATCCCTCAAACACCACTCTTAACTTAAGTACTACACCACAACCCTGTCTACTAATTTGTCCCTCCATCCTTCCCCCACCACTCCCATTCCTAAAATAAAAATATCTCCCCCCTCCCCTTTAAAACAAAAAAAGTCTACTTTCTCAAATTAAAACCCCATTACAAACCTCTACTTCTATCTGGTGACATTCATCCTAACCCAGGCCCTACAGACACTACCCTGAACAATAACACCCCTGTATGTAAACTCGCCAACCCCTCCAACCCACAAAAACAAGTACAGTTCTGCTCTATCAATGTCAGGAGCATTGCAAATAACGTTCAAGAACTCCATGCTTGGATAGCTAACCATACTCCTGACATAGTTACCCTAACTGAAACATGGTTAAAACCACACCATCTGGACAGTGAAATCATCCCTCCTGGCTATAATATCCTTAGATTAGATTAACCTAAAAGAAAAGGAAGAGGAGTCTCAGTACTCTACTCCAATTGTCTCTCCCATATCAGTCCCACACTAGACTTACCCTCCTTCTCACCAGCTGAACTCCTACTGACCAGCTTCAAACTTAAGAGTTTCAACACCATAACTGTTGCAGCAATCTATATTCCCCCTGGTGATAATATAAACATACTTGAGAACATCCTATCTCACCTCTCACATGCCATCCACAATGAAATAATTATACTCGGAGATGTTAATATTGATTGGCTTATAATACAAGCTTCCAGCACTACTTCCTGTATAAACCTACATGGGTATGAGCAGCTAATCACAACCCCAACCTACATTAATAAATCTCACCTACCTAGCTCTCGTTTTGACTGGATATTGGTCTCCCACCCTCAAAACTATCATAACTCTCAAACCCTTCCAATGCCCTTAGCGACCACTGCCCTATAACAAAAAGCAATAAAAAAGGAGTACGTCCAGAAAGTAAAAACTGAAAACCCAATACCGGACAATAGAAGGTACACCACACTACTTGTAACTGGTGAAAACAGACTCCTGTCTTTAGTAATATTAATGCAATCAGAATAATAAAACACAGCGTTTTTGTCCGAAAAAATCATCAGACTTCTTCAGATACATAATTTGTTCCAACATTAACCAATATATAAACAAATTGTAGGACCTCCCCTCTAAGTAATTAAAGAATTAACTTGAATAATTAAACAGCAAAATGAAAGGTTTGATGGACGAAATAACTCAAAACAGTCAGTTAATTATTAAAAGTTCATATAAAAATGTAAACATTAACATATTACATTGTTGTTTAAAATCTAAAATGCAGAATAAATTCTAAAATCATACGTATTGAAACCAAATACTGTAGTGATAATATTACCAGTAATAGTTATTACAATTTGGCTAATCTAAGTTTTAACAGGGGTGTAAGGGAAATGTTGTCATTTAAACCTGGTGGTTTGTTAGCCTCCAGGAAAATTTGCCAATAAGTTTCTCTGTATGCCAATTTAGATTCCCAAGGACTGCCCTGTAACAGTTACCAGACATACTCCCTACCTTACCAAACCTGACAAATTTATTACCACCCACTCACTTTCTCATTTCTGTCCTAACTCCTTTATTCACCAACTCTCCAAAATTAACTGGTCTTACCTCACAACTCTTCCTTTAGATGAAGCTGTCCACTCCTTCAACACTACATTCCTAAACATTCTTAACTCCCTTGCTCCTCTTCGCACAATTAGAATCAAATCTAATACTGCTCCCTGGATCACCAGATCTACCAGAACCCTCATGAAAGACCGGGATAGGATTTGGAAAATGTGGAATAAAACTAGGACCCCTTTTCTTCTTCAGAAATATAAAGAACTCAGAAATAGAATAAAAACAATCATCCATTATGACAAAAGAAACTTATATGCCAATCCTCCCTATACTCTTAAATCAGACCCAAAGAAATTCTGGAGCTCTATTAAACAGACTCTTCATCCAGGAAACCCTTCCTCTCCTAACCCATGTCCCAGTGCAACACATGAAGACATAGCCAACAAATTTAACAATCATTTTATAAACTCAATAACCTCCATAATAAATGTTCCCCCCCAGAAAAAACACTAGCACCCCCATAAACTCTATACCTCTTCCAAACCCTCCTAACTCCTTCTCTCTAAAAGCAGTATCAACTAACTATGTAAAGTCATTGCTCTCTAAACTTAAACCTTACTCCCCATCTGTTGACAAGCTACCCTCTTATTTCCTGCAGATTGCCTCTGAACCTCTTGCCTATCTTGTATCCATCTTAATCAACCGATCCATTTCAAAATCCTATGTCCCCACTGTATGGAAGAATTTCTTTACTCTACCCATTCACGAAGGGCGCAACTCCTCAGACATATCCAACTTCAGACCGATTGCCATACTCTCTTCACTCTCAAAAATCCTAGAGAAATGCATTCACAAACAGGTAATGCATTACCTTCACCAGGAAAACCTTCTCACACTCACACAGCATGGTTTCCATCCCAAGCATAGTGCAACTACTGTACTCATATCATTCATCAATATAGTCTCCCTAGCTTGTGATAACAATAACTTGCCTCATGCCTATTCCTTGACCTTTCTAAAGCCTTTGACACTGTCTCTCACCCACTCCTCCTAGATAAACTCACTAACTTACAGTTCTCTTCTCCTACTATCTCCTGGTTATTTAGCTATCTCTCAACCCACCAGCAATCAGTTAAATGGCTCTCTGCACTATCCTCCCCTCTCACTGTACAAATGGGAGTTCCCCAAGGCTCCATACTTGGACCACTACTTTTTAATATTTTCACCAACTTGCACTACTCCTCTTGCCCCTCAGTCATCTCTTGTGCAATATGCTGATGACTCAACTGTTATAACCATTGCTGACAACCCAACTGACCTCCACTCAACTACCCAGGCATCTTTCCACACCACTGAGACTTGGCTTAGTGATAATAAACTAATACTTAATCCAAAAAAAAAACTAAGCTCCTACTCTTCCTCCCTAAAAACATCACCACACTCAAAAGTACATTTACCATCTTATCCTGCAACAACACTATCATCTCAGCTGAATCTTGTACTAAATTGCTAGGTCTTACAATAGATGATCAGCTTAAGTTTGATCTCCATATTACTAACTCGGTAAAAAGAACTCATCAGAAACTTAGACACCTTTTCTGTAGCTAGAAATACTTAACTAACACTGCCCGAATAACTCTCTCCTAGGTGTTACTATTCCCAACACTCCTGTACAGCTGCCACATATTCACAAACCTAAATTCTACACTTATTTCCAAGCTTGAAACTACCTATAATAAGATTGCTAGATTTGCAGCTAACCAAACCTACAAGTCACACCACTGCTTAGCAATACAGCAACTAGACTGGCTAGAATTCCCTCAGATGCTCCAACTATACCAACTACAAATCATCCACTCTATCCTCCATCTACCCTCCTTCGGTCTCAGCCTCTCCACTATCATATGCAAATATTCCCCTGCTAGGATGCTACGCAGCTCAAATCAAGAATTATTAGACATCTACAAACCCAAAACCAAAATAGGCTGCCTTCTCTATAACTATAACCCAGCTATATCCTGGAACCAACTCCCCTTGGAAATAAAATCCCTCTAGCATAGCAAAAGTTTCAAATTAGCCACAAGGAAATACCTAAAAACAAAATGGTCTTGCCACTGTAGCCAACCACCCTTAAACCACCATCATTTCTCCTATTTCACCACCTCACTCTTAATGTATCTCTAACACTATTCCCCTGCCTCTTCTACCTCTTCTCTTCCTCTATCTCCAACCACTCTTAATTCTTACAGTCTCAAAACAACCTACCAGTCTAGTCTGTCTCCTATACTCTACCTCCCCTACATCTCCTACTAGCCATTCCTACCTTTCTTGTTTCCAAACTCCTATACAACTAGATCCTACCCACTTTAAATAAGCATCTGCCTAACTATTAACTAATTTTGCTCTAAGCAGCTAAAATAATATTGTAACTAGTCACATTTTCTTCTGCTAATTGCTTGAAACTTTGTAGCAACTCACATACTTGTCTGCCAATTGTTAACACTCTGTATAACTGAATTGCCCGAGGAGCTTTTTTTTCTCTCCAGGTCTCTGCTTGTATGATCCTATAGCTGATTGTTACTACTATGTTACTAAAATTTAATAAATTGTATTTTAGTCCAGAGGAGCTTTTCTCCCCGGGTCTCTGCAGAAAATGAGCCAAAAGCTCAGCCAGACTAACCCGGTTAACAAATGTAAAATAAATAAAATAAAAAAATAAATAAATTGCCATTATTTAGGTGTTTCTTATTATATATTTATTTTAATTGCAGTGAGGTCAATTATTTCAATATAAAATGAGAAATATATGAATATTTAAAACTACTTCTTCTCTATCCTTTCATAACAGGTCTTGGCTATGGTCGGACATGCACTAATGTTCCCTGATTACTGTACATACATTGGCTGGCATACAGACATTGGTTATTATGCACAAATTGATTGTTATACTTACATCAGTTATTATATACAAAATGATTACTATGCATACATTTGTTATTACATACAAAGTGATTACTATATAAACATCAGTTGTTAAGCACACTGATTATTATACATACATTGGTTATTATACATGTCCTGGTTACTATACATACTTTGGTTAATATAGAAGCATTCATTACTATACTTACACTGATTAATAGAAATACATCAGTTATTATACAGACATTGGTAAGTATACATGGATTGGTTATTGTATATACACTGGTTACTATAAATGCATGGTTATTATACTCATGCTGACTACTATACATACATTGGTTATTATACATATGTTGGCTACTATAAATACATTGTTATTATACACACACACTGAGTACATACATTGATTATATACACACTAATTACTTTACAGACATTGGTTATTATACATAAGATAATAACTATAAATGCATTGGGTATTATATACTCACTGATACCATACATATACTGTATACATTTTTATTATACATACCCTGATTACTATACATACATTCCCTTGATTATTATATGCACATTGATTATTTTATATGCATTACTTATTATACATGCACTATTATTATATACGCATTGATTTACTATAAATGTATTGGTTATTATGCACACACTGATGCAGTATACACACACACACACACACACACACACACACACACACACACACACACACACACACACACACACACACACACACACACACATATACTTTTCTTCATTTTCTCAACTCCTCCTCCTCTCAGATTGCTCCTATCTGTAGCCACTGATTGCTTCCATTTTTTGGCGAGTTCCTTCTTTAGTAGCTAGGGTAATTATTGTGAGTAGCTCTCTATGACAAGAGGAAATGTCTGATTCATTCCAGGGTCTCATAAGTAAACTACCAATTTGTCCTCTTTTAATCTGCAGACTTCAACGGGTATATCATTCATACCTGGGGGCTTCCTGTTGGATGGCATTTAATTACTTTTCTCATCTCTTCCTCAGTTATCTGACTGGTCAGTCTTGTCTGTTGTTCTGGAATTAGCATCGTTGACTCTAGGGTGTTTAAGTATGGTTCTGGAGTTAACATCATCAACGATAGGGTGTTTACAGTTCCAGACTTAACATAGTCGACTCTAGGGTGTTTAAGTATGGCTTTGCTAGCTCATCAATCTGTACACGCATATTCTGCATTGTGTATATTTTTTCATAATACATTTTAAAGGCACATAGAATCTGACTTATTTAGTTGTCCTGATGCCTCAATTTTCAACTGAGATATTTGCCTGTCTACTTTTTACAGTCTCAGCCTCCCCACAAGTGCAGCAGTAGAGTGCAGGGTATTCACATAATATAACCCTTTAACCCTTTCACCATTGCGTGCTGTAATAGTATCCTCTCATTTTCTTGTTTCTGTATGTCTGCAAGTAGGGCTCTTAACTCTAGGTCCTCATCTGGTGATAATTATCGGTAACTGCCTTTGTAATGCCTTACATCTAGCTATATTCTTTTCTCTAATTCCCTGTTCTTCCCTCTTTCTGTTAATAAAGTATAATTGCAGTTCTTCCTTTACAATCTTTTTAGTTTTATCCCACTGCTATAAGCCTGTACTATCATGTGATAGCATCTGCAATAGCTTGACTTTTAACCAGCCTTTAAAGCTATCTGTAGATTAATACGTCAGGAAACACCAGTGTTTTGGACCAGATAGCCCCTGTATCAGGTCAGTCATCACTGACAGAGATGGATAATCTGAAATTCTTATAGGAGTGACTTTGACGTTGCTAATCATGTTCTTATTTTGTTTTGCTATAAATCCCTTATCTATCTGTCACCAACTTTTATGTCTCAATGAATAGTAAGTATATTCTGTAATAACATGCTTAAATTGGTCTAATGTCATAACATCTTCTAAACCCCAAAGAATGTAAGAATGAAGGGCACTTCTTAGCAGATATTGTCAACTTTGTCCCACCTTTACCAACCTTTCCATCCATTTCCTTGAAGAGCATATTCCAATCCTTCAAAATTAATAGGTGCCCTTCTTGAAACTGCAATATGTCTAATTATATTCACCTAAAAACTGCCATTGTGGTATGGGGGGTGGCAAATATAAGGCAGCCACTGTTATTCCAGTCTCATCAATAATACCTTGTATTGCCATAAATTTGCTCAGCTCATTCACCAGCTGTCCTGTAACCTGCATACATAAGTTATGCTTTTTTTTAATATTATGACTCCTTTCCACCTTGTTCCTTCATATTTGGCACTGTCCAGGAACACATTTGGTGTTCACTGTCCCCCAGGTGCTTCTCTTGTAGCACATAAATATCTGCCTTTTCTCTTTTTTACTTCATTCACTGCCCAAGAATGGTTTAACGAGTTTCTCAAACCATTGACATTCCACAAAATTATGTTTATTTTAACCATTTAAAAAACTTTATCTTACAGCGCAGTAGTTGTCCATTCCTGGGACCTCTTCTTGTGTGTTCGTAGAGCCTAACTCATATTCTAAAATCCCATAATAATTTACCTGGCTGCTCTCCCTTAACACCTCCCTCCGGAACACTCCCTTCTCTGTATTGACTGCCAACTCCTTTGCCCCTTCTTGTAGCACTATATCCTCATGTAATAATTGTGAATAAGATAATACACTTCAAATAAATCATGATATATAGTCAATACTGTACAACTCATTAACACAAGGAAATGAAAAACTATGTATAAGAAACCACTGTCCATGCATTTCCAAGGTGAGAGCATCGGCTCTTTAATAACAGCATCCCTGGAGTCTCCCCAATGTCACAGGCAGTTATCAAATAAATGATATAAAGACTTTATTAGGTTGATTCTAGCCAAATTCATTAGCTTTCTTATTGATATCAAGGTCTAGTTACTATCTTATCTGCCCTTTTTCCTGCAATGAGATAAGAAGCATTCATTATATATATTTTAAATTGTGTAGTCACAATTAATCTGGCAAAAACTACACTCAAAAGATGCAAAAGCTCTGTTTGTCTTTCATTAATAAAATAAATAAAGAATATTTGAACTAAAAAGGCATAATATAGTCCAAGTGGTCAGAGCTGCAATGATCTGCATGTCTTAATTGAACCGTTAGATCTTTAAGTTGAGAGACTGTCTGCACGATACCCTGGTTAAAAACTTTACTGTTTAACTTGTTGGGTATGCCAACTTCTTGCAGCCATTGGGGATAAACAGATCATTAAAGACCCACCCTTAACATCACGTAGTGTTTAAAGTTATGAACCCATCCCTCTATCAATCATACCAAATGTGAGGAGGTCAACGAGAGAGAAAGAAAAAGAAAACAAATTATACCATGTCTTAAGCCGAGACAAAAAATGCAGTTTATCCAGTTGAAGCTTAACTTTAATAACCCCACTTTTGAAATGTGCAATTCAGTTAGTGTCTATCAATACCATGCCTCCCTCATGTTGATCTAATTAAAAAAACACCACCAAGCAGCGATGTGGTCAGTCTTTCAGTTATCCATTACATTACCATTCTGTTTGCCCTTTTATGCTGCTGCTCCGGTAAAGCTTCAGCCTTCGACTTCAGCAATGAGCATCTCTTGAATAACGGGATCATTTTCACCTGAGAATATCTAGTTGAAGGTGGTGTTTGTGAAGTATCCATGTACTGAGAGTTGGGATTAGATGACACTGCCTTAGGATCAGCTGTGTTCTTGTCCACCAGTGCCTTCAGTACATCCTGTGGGGTATCAAATGCCTTTGATCACCAGCAGAACAGATTTGTACAATACCAGGGTACAATAGCTTGTATTTTAATCAATTTGTCTGCACTTAGGCTGCACTTGCTGAAACTCAGTATGCCTTCCAGTCAGGGTTGAGAAATCTTGATCAAAATAGAATTAATACCCTTCAAGCAGGATTTTATGGCCAGATCTCCATAAACTCGCCAGTATCCTCTCTCTAAGACAATCGGTACCAAAACGGACAATAATATGCCATAGTTTCCTCTGCTTCTCTCTCTGCTGTGCCCAAGCTATTCTATGCACCCTCTCCAGTATAATTTCTTCTGAGCTAATAGCTGTCCAATCTGATAGCTTGCGTATCATGTATTTAAGAAATTACTTGCATTTCTTTCCTTCAGTCAGCACCATAATATGTAGGGCCTTTCTTCAAGCTCTGTCTTCTTGATTGACAGACATTATTACGTAGCTTGAGGTGAGCTTCATTAGCTGCAGATGTCAACTTCAGGAATTCATTCACATGAATTAGTGACTGAATGATGTTGAAGTGCTTGCTTACTGCCTTAGTAATTTCTTTATTTGCTGACCATTCTCTTTTATATACATATCCAGCTTAGAATTGATACTTGGCATCTCTTTGAATATGATCGATAGTGAAACCTCTGGTTGCTGCATTGCGGCCAGACCTACTGATGTTATTTTGGCCAGTGATGTTTGTGCCATTCCAGCTTTACACTGTGTATTTTTAGATTTCTGTCTCTGTTACAGCATGTAACTACTGCCACCCACTTCAATGCAAGATTTACAGCTCCTAATGGTTATTTTGTACCTTACATCGACCAATTTACCAACTTTAACAATGGTTATGGCTGGATCTCCAACTCATGTTTTATCTATAGCAGTGCATACTGAAAGTTATCCTCCAGTTCTGACTGACCAAATCATCACAGCTAATGGCAACTTGTACAAGAGATAACCGCAAGCTTAACAGAATGTTGCAATACTGGTACTTGTGGCAGACTTCATTCTCCAGTTCTGACTAACCAATCCATCACAGCCAACAGCAATGCATGAACTATTCATGAAGAAGATAAACATATTTATCAAGTTGGTGCAAATATTTTTTTAGTCACATACATGTATACTCAGCATACGCAAGCAGTTTTCCATGTACATTATTCTGTAAGCATCAATAACCTATAGTTTTAGTACACAAAACAAAAATACAACATATTAGCATTAACATAAGTGCCCCCTAAAAATGTTGTCTAATATAATCTGTAGTATGATATAAGAAGGCAGTTTGCATGGTGTAAACCTATTTTAATGTGGTACAAAACAATTAAAACATTATCCCCCGGATTTATGAAGCCCTGCATTGCAAGCAAGATTAGTCTAAGAGCTATTTTCTGCAATATGTCCGACGTGCGATCCAGGAACGAGCTCCCGGGATGTGCACTTCAGATCTTAGACTAATCCTGCACGGACCAAGCTCCTATATGCAAATTACCCTCATTTGCATGTGGAAACCATGCAAATGAGGGTAATTTGTGATCCAGGAAGCTGGCAGCTGTCCGTGCAGGACGAGTGCAGTCTGCAGAAATGTACTCGCTTAGTAAATGAGTACATTTCTGCAAACTACAAAACGGAGGCATGACAGCCCCAAATAAAGTGTGCATATGATGTTTAATCCATGTCAACTGGCATATAATTGGCTATTGGAATGGGAATATCTGCTGTTTAAGCTAAGGGCAGCGGCACGCAAATGGGATCGGGCTAAAAAAAAAAAAAAAAAAAAACAAAAACTAAAACAACCATAAACAAAAAAAATCATTATTTTGCCATAATAGTCAATGGCAGGCAGAATACAACATGGCCAGTGCAGACTGGTTGCTAACAGGGAAGGCTGAGTGTGGGACACGTAACTAAGGATTAGCAGGCAATGCTATGCAATGAGGGGAATGATAGAGAATCCTAGATTCCCTGTCAGTGCAAGCCTGCACCCAAGAGTGTAGGACTAGGAAAACCATGATTGTAAGCCCTATACATAGCTGACATCAGAAGGGTGTGTGTCAGGCATGCTGTAAGCTAACTGGGGTACTGTGGCTCGTGTTTGCCCTTAGCTAAGCTAAGCTAAGCTAAGGCAGAGGGTGTGTCTAGGGCTGTCCTATCTTACACCAAGAAAATCATGGTGTACACAGGTAGAACAAGCCAAAATCCTGTAAAACTTGCTTACAGCATGTACGTGTGTTTGCACGGCGTGCACCAGGTGTAAAAAAAAACAAACAAACCAGGAAATAGCAGCTCTGTTCACATGTGAGCACTGTGTTTGTGTGGTGTGTACTCGGGCTTAAACAAGAAGGCAATAGGAAGGGAAACCAGCAGTAGGAAGGTAACTAAGGAGAACTAGCATAGCTGGCAGGTGAAATGTATCAGAATCAGCCAATTACACATGCAGCAGCCCAGGCCAGGCTAGAACACCACTATAAACTATGCAAACACCTTTCTCCCTTTTTTCCCCCAAAAACTCTGCACCACCTATGTATACAAATAGGGAAATTTAAAAAAACGAAAGCAAAACAAAAAATGTTAGGGGTTGCTTTTGCGCAAGAGGCCGAGGGTGGTGAGGATGTGAATGCTGCTGACCAACCCACAGTGAGTAGAGACAGAGAAGAGTGTACAGACCTAGGGTAACCTACCAAGGGCTAGATGAGTTGGAGATAGTGGAGCACTATAGGGTGGACAGTGACCTCCTACCGCAAATTTTTGAGCTGTGCTGGCCATGCCTCACACACAGAACTAACAGATGGGAACCCATCCCAGTGGATACCAAGGTATGTGTAGGCCTAAGAATACTAGCTACAGGTACCTTTCAAAGGCTGACTGGGGGTATAATGGGGATTTCACAGGCTTCTGCATCCAGGGTACTCCACCAGTTCCTGGATGCCATGTCAGCACATGTCAGTGAGCATGTATATATCCCCAACACCCATGAGACGTTGGCCAGCAACATGCATCTCTTCCACCAAATAGCAGAATACCCTGAGGTAGTGGGTTCAGCAGACTGCACGCACATATGCATCAAAGCACCACCCGGTGAGCGGGGTCGGGTCTACATCAACCGTAAGTGCTTCCCCTCCATCAACTGCCAGGTCATGTGCGATGCCCAGAGCATAATAATGAATGTGTGTGGTGGCTGCCCTGGAAGCTATCATGATTCCCACATCTGGCATCTGACACAGCTGTACCAGAGATTTGCCAATGAGGACATCCCACATGGTCACCTAGTGGGGGATGCTGGATACGCACTGAAGCCATGGCTGATGTCACCCATCAGAAATGCACACACACCCAAACAAGAACTCCATAATGAGGCACATGCACAAACAAGAATCATAATAGAGCATGTGTTTGGGATGCTCAAGTCATGGTTCTGGTGCCAGGACACTTCTGGTGGAGCCTTGCAGTACTCACCAACTACATGTACCCAAATTGTCCTTGTATGTATTATGCTACGCAATATGATCCTGCAAAAACAGCTGCAGCAGAAAAAGCATAGGGCAGGGCCACACAGCCTCCCATCATTGCCTAGGCCTGCACAGGCACCGAGTAACTCAGAGGAGGAACAACCTGAGCCTGCTCCAGTAGGCAGAAGGAGGCATGCCCAGTATGCTCTGGCCTTGGCAAAGAGGCAACACATAGCACATGCACTGACATGGTAGGGACCCAGGGAATGACACCTCTATCTGACTCACACATACAGTAAAAGGCATGCCAAACATGACACTACCTGTGCTCAACCATGTATAGGGAGTGTACTATGTGCATCCAACATAGGCAGGTCTGCAGCACCACCCTCAATACTGGGACACCCACAAGGTAAGTGACTCACACATGCCAGTCTGGGGGTGGGGGTGTCACATACCCAACAACAGTCACAGCCAGCAGGACAGGTGTAGACAAACACAAACAAATGCTGTACTATGGCCTCTGAATGAGACCTATGGGTAAACCCCCCCAGGCCTACACAGACAGACTACAGCAGGCCAGGCAGTTGGATGTCAGTTGTGAAGGCTAGGAAGTCAGAAACTAATATGTAGGTAATTAAAAGCTAAGATCTGTAGTACACTGGTATGCCTCTAGCCAGCACGCTAGGTAAGACTACAGACTGAAATGGAGTACACGACATACCAGTACAGTCTTAACAAATGTGTACAAGTGTCAGGTGTGGCCCTCCCCATCTACATAGACGTATAGTAATAGCTAGGTGTGCCCCCCCACTCCTGTGTAGAAATGTAGAAATGCAGAAATAGTCAGTTGTGCCCCCTCCATCCTACATACAAATATTGTAACAGTCAGGTGTGCCCCCCCCCCAAAACCTGTGTAGAAATGTAGAAACAGTCAGGTGCCCCCCCATGCAGAAATGTAGCAACAGCGAATGCCAACTGACTGATGGATACCCTGCAGACACATCATGCTACCTGTCAGTGTACAACACAAAGGTCAGCACCACACTACAAACTACCTACACTTGATCCACACATGCAGTACAGATGACCATATGGGCATGCTCACACAAACAGAGAAATGAAAGCAATGTCAGTCAACAACATACTGAAAGGTCATACTGGGCATGCTCACATACTTAAACACATGAAGGCCATGACTGCAAACACCAGTGGACCAGACATATCTGGCAGTTGCAGTTGTTAGTGCAGACACTTGTCAGTATGCACCACTCATGCCTTGCACACACAGTGGATAGGAATACAGACATATATGTCAGGATAACACACTAAAATAAGCCAAAGGTAGACATACATAGATGTGTGGAAGAGGGTCACTGTGACAAGAAGCCATCCAGGCCTGTCCCACCCAGCACACAGACAAAGGGCTTCAAACACATGAGGTGCAGATGTCACCCACTGCAGATACTAGCTCCCAGTATCTGTCGGCATTACAGACTATGTGGTGCATGTGCCAGCTGTGCAACATGACTGTACAAGGAAGTAGTCATCTAGTAGCTGTATACACATACCTGTGACATATGACCCTGTGTGTGCCCGCATGTGGCATGTCAACCCCTAGATGAATGGGTTATGGCCCATGCACACACTGCCCTCCCCATAGCCCTACCATGACAAGCCTGCTGAGGTCATCCAATGTGAAATACACCTTTGGGAAAGCTGTAGTCCTGTAATTTCTATAGCACGTCCTGTAACTGCATACTGTTGTCATGTGGTAAAGTAGTTAGTTAGGTGGTCTAACCCCACACCTGGAAAATGTGTGTGTCTGTGTCTGACTGAGTAGAGAATGATGCTTTTTACAGTACTCATACTCCTTACAATTCATATACTCAACTTTGGCAAGGCTGCTGATATCACCCAACTAGAAATACACCTCTGGGAAGATTGTAACTTACCAATCTCCATAGCGCGTCCTGTAACTGCATGCTACTGTAGTGTGATAAAGTAATTAGGTAGGTGTTCTACCCCCAAACCTGGTAACTGTGTGCGTCTGTCTCTGACTGAGTAGAGAACAGTGCTTTTTAGAGTACTCACACACCTTACAAGTCATATACTCAACTTTGGCAAGGCTGCTGATGTCACCCACCTAGAAATACACCTCTGGGAAGGCTGCAGCTCAGTAATCTCTGTAGCGCATTCTCTAACTGCATACTGCTGTAGTGTGATAATGTAGTTAGGTAGGTGTTCTAACCCCAGACTTGACAAGTGTGTGTCTGACTGAGTAAAGAACAAGGCTTTTTAGGGTACTCACACTCCTTACTATTCATATACTCAACTTTGGCAAAGCTGCTGATGTCACCACCTAGAAATACACCTCTCGGAAGATTGTAGTCCAGTAATCTCTGTAGCATGTCTGGTAACTGTGTATTGCTGGAGTGTGATTTAGAACTGTGGTAGGGTTTCATGCCATGGCAGTTCTGGATTTTTTGTGTGTGTTTCAATGTCTGTGTACCGAACAATTCATTATAAGCTAGTCACCCACAGTACATTTGAAATGCCCTACTTTGGCAATCCTGCTGATGTCATCCCTTGTGAAATACACTTTTGGGGAAAGAGTTCACTAGTAATCCCTGTGGTGCGTCCTATAACAGCTCTATGTGGTAGTGTGATATAGACCTCGGTCAGGGGTTCTACACCCACACATGTCGGTTGTGGATGTTTTCTGTGTGTCTCACTGTCTGTGTATTGAGCAATGCATTTTAGGCTACTCACTCGCAGTACATTTGAAATGCCCTACTTTGGTAATCCTGCTGATATCATTCATTGTAAAATAGACCTTTGGGGAAAGAGTACACCAGTAATGTCCGTGGTGTGTGCTATAACTGTGTAGTACTGTAGTGTAATCAACTAGTTAGATAAGGGTTCTACTCCCACACATGACAGGTGTGTGTTTATAACTTGTATCTTGTGTAGAGGTGGTTAGGAGTGTGTGGCCAATGTGGAGTGGGTTATGCATATTTCTTAAATGGTGGCCCTACGGTATATCACAATGTTAACCGTACTGGGATAACAGAAGTTAAACAGGTGAGAGGCTGGGGTGCAAAACCATACCCATACATGTGACATCAAGGCCAGACAATCACAGTTAGCAACCCCAGAGCACACTTTCAACCCATGTCTCATACACACATATGCCTAGGCAACAGCCAATATGTGAGTAGTACACTGCATATTGGCCACCGATAGTAACTATGGAGTGATAGCAGTGGTCTACAGAGGGCATGTCACCCTGCCCATCTGTCCAATATGCATGTACATGCAGACAGTGCACCTCCCCCATGTTTCGCAATGGACACCTGCACCACCTGTGGTGCATTCACATGTGACCCACAATGGACATACCATGCCTGACAACATGCCCTGTATGGACAGATGTCACTGACACAAGGGAATGTTGTTAGCATGCTATCAATGTAGATGCAGGGTAAACCTGCTGCCCATTACCAGTACCTGTCACAGGTGGGCAAGACTGGCACATCTGATGATAATCTGTGTCCAAACATGGGCCAGGCACCCCAGGTACAGTTCCACATGTCACTGTACATGCATGTGGGAGGTGTGCACATCCTAGACACCATCCATGTCATGGAGTAAGGAACACATACATGGGAGGGGATGTACAGCATTGGCCACACACAATAGCCACCCAGGTGACTGGATTGGGGATACAATACCCACCTGTGTGGGCAAATGCAGAAACAACAGCCCTGAGCCACAATGTAGACCATTGCCATGTGGCCTGATGCCAAGGTATACCCATCACCTACCCTTGTATAGCCTGCTAGCACAGATGACCACCACATACCCATGCAGACATGCACCCATACATGTCAGTACTGGCACCCAGTGTGTTTGCGTGTGTGTTGTATGGTGCATATGTCCACATCCACACTCACTATAACCCCCTCTGGGCATACAGAAGCATGCTGTCTGTCTGACACCTCCTCATAATATTTGCCCATACTACCGCCATATGACCCATGTGGTACATGTGATACCTGCACATTGATGTGTTGTGGCAATCCCACTAGTGATGAGTTGTACTCCTGGCCCTGCCAAGTGTGTCAATGTGTGTGCGTCCCTGTGAGAGTGCGGCTGTGTTGACTCTGGCACCTGTTCATGCGGACAGGCATGTGTACCTCACCTACAGTATATCTATTGTATCCCTGTTGCAGATGTCACTCACCACCACATATATGTTCTGAGTACTCTAAATCAGGTAACCCATGTGGTGCATCCAATAACTGCATTGAACTGTGATAGCACTACATAGTTGTCAGGGGTTTGATACCCTGTGCTGGTAGGTGTGTGACACAAATATGCTTCAGTTTTACTCTCCCACCCCTCCCTAACATGTATTTGCCTCTGTCTGCCTCCCCCACTCCCTCTCTGGTGGATGTGGAGACCCACACATGTTTTGCTTAGGCAGCAGCATGTGTATTGTAAGTGATGCTCATCATCAGCTGATGGCCTCTGCACAAATTGCAGCCCTCCCCTAGCTGATTGCATGTGGAACAGCTGTGGTAACATTCCCATAGCCAATTGCATGGAAACACACTCCAATATCTAGGAACATCATGGTGGTGTTGGCCCTTTTCATTCACTGTGAACAGGAACTAGATCTGTTGTTTGGCAAACAGCATCTCAGATGGATTGGGGATTTACCTCTAACTACATACACTGTGGAAAGAGGGCAACAAACAGGAGGGGGATGTGCCTGACCTGACTACAGACTGTAAGTGCTGCTATACTGCATTTGGAGTAATGTTGGTTTAACAGTGTTTGTCTGGATATGGCTGTCATACATGTCGCAATACCTGCCATGTCAGTTCCATGTATATGAGGAATCCCCATCTGCAGGATCATCTTCAGACTGTGCAGTGTTGTGCCTTCGGCTTCATGTGCTAGCCACGGAGCATCTATCTGTGGAATGCAGAAGTTAGTGTAAGGATTGCAGTCTGTAGATGGTGAAGGCCATGACAGTTACTGACTTCATATCCCTCATAGGACAAATGTTGCAACAAACCTTGCTACAATAGTAAATGTATGAGGTTATCACAGAAACATGTCTACATTGTCCCTGTGTATGTGCTGTCAGCCACACCTCTGTCAACCTTTGTACATATGTCATGCATGAAGTGGTGCATATGTGCTGTACACCATAAATAGTGTTGTCATATCTGATAACAAGCCAGTGATATATCAGAGTGCTACACATGTTATGTACAGTAGGGGTTATATTTCATGATATAACCTGGACATTCTGTGGATGTTTGTACAGTACTGAGGTCTGTGTACTTATGATGAATGTTGACAGTGTGTGTATTGTTAATATGTACTTTAGCCTGTGTACAGACTGTGGTAGATGTCATTGTTCTAGTTCCCCTTATATCTGATGTTACCTGCTGCCCCACTGTATGGCACCATTTTGGCATACATGTTTGTAGGGCCATACACACACATGTCCCATACCACAGACAGCCATCAGACCAAACTGTGTAGCAGCCCAGTATATGTAGGGTCATTCTGTGAGTGGCACATATGAGGATGGTGTAGAACAGATAGTCCATATACTGTAATATTATGCTAGCTTACCATGTGTGGCTGTGTTCACACTGGTTGTGGTTATGCACTTTCACACAGGTGTATCTTACCCTGTGCTGTGACATGCCTGTTGAGCCTGCTATATATGCAGGTATATGTGCATTCCCCAATAGGAGATTTAGGCCAGTGTTGAGCCAGTCTGCCTGTAGTCTACACAGTGCATTGTTACATGCCTAGCAGCTTAGTGTAATTACCCAGTGAGATGTCATGTGCAGATACTTGTCAGATGTACTGCTGCCTGGCCTCCCTTAGCAGTCATTATGTCAGACAGAGCAGTGGGGTGCTGTACAGATGTATGTCAATATCTAGTGGGTAGTATGTGTCCATGGTACCCCTGTACCAGCAGTCATTCTGTGTCAGGCCAGACAGGAGTGTGTGAATGCAAAACCTATGGTGACAAATGTATACCAGTCGTTATGTGTTATACCCATCTACATGACTGTCTACATCCATATTGTCAGGCCTGGCACTAAGGGATTATGTGTATACCTCTGGACTGTACAGGGTGTGTCTGAAGTACCACATATATTGGCCAATATCTCTGCTGCACTCCACAGGGGCATTACATGCTAGCGGAGGTACTTTACAATGATTTCCTTAAGATGTCTGTCAGCAGTCAATGGCACACATGTTATAAACAGATGTGACCTTCCACACACACCATGTCTGTGAAGACAATCCCAGTGACAGTAGCAATGGTCTACTAATATACCTGTTATACATACCTAACATACCCTTGCACTATGACTTTGGGACTATAGGGGCTGGTGTAGGGCTACACTCCATGCCCAGGACATATGGTGGAAGTATATGTACATATACTTATACAGATAGCCATATATATATATATATATATATATATATATATATATACATATATATATATATACATATTATATATACATATTATATACATACATATATATATATATATATATATATATATATATATATATATATATATATATATGATTACACATGTGTACTACTTCCAATTACCACTGTCATGGTAGCCACCCACAATAAATCCCTACGGCATGTAGGTGTGGTCCCTTTACATTTCCTGTGTGATGGACATCCTTCCTGTGTGAGGGCATCAGTGTTACAGACAGCAGGTAGCAATACCTCTTACAGGAGTACATGTACACTCAGGAGTGGCCACATATTTGTAGGAGGATCAAGAACTAAAGACAACCTGTGAGTAGAGTTGTGTTATGCTTTGTATAGTACTGGTGTTACAGGTTGTGTGTGTGCATGTGCACATACTAGTTTACCTTGGATTGCAGTCTGTCTGCGTAGCTCACTACTGTGGGCCTATCCTCTTGCTGGACAGAGGTATGCCTATCATGTGTTGTCCGTCCACCAGACCGGTCCTGTGGCAGATATTACACTGGCAGTGTGTGTGTGTGTGTGTGTGTTGAGTTCTATCAGTACATGGCTACATCCATTTCTGTTTCTAACCTCAATTCCCTGATTAAGTGTATGTTTCAGACTCTCCTGTAACACCAGCAACTTGTTTAGTGTATGGCAACAGTGTTCCACATATGTGCCTGTGTTCCAGCCTCTGTCCTCCATCTACAGACCAGATTTTGCACATATGTCATGCTGTTGGGGGTTGTTCTGTAGTGGGCTGTGAGTATATCACACTGCCATTGCTGCCATTAGTCCACTGCTGTTGTATCCCCCACACATACAGTGGGGCTGGGGTCATATATGTGTGGACGTCACCTACACAAAACATGTGTGCCCTTATGCACTCCAGAGGCCAGTGTATGTAACAGTGGTATATGTCCCTGTATTATTGAGTCTAGGTGGGGAGCACCATAAATGACCTAGGCTGTTACAAAATGTGGGGTATCAGGGTTGAGGTGCCGCAAGGTATCTGGATGTACAGTACCGTATACTTCACCTATATTTACATTACTTACATGAATTGGGGTACTGCAAGCCTACTGTCTCCTGCTATACACACTGTTTTATTTGTTGGTGTGCTCAAGATGGTGTCAGTTATGCTTTGTTATGTAACAGTGACAACCCATGTGTTCACATAACATCTTTACCACCTACTGAGTTTGTATAGAGTGTAGCTAGAGGCTGCTGAAGTACACACCTGCAGTACATACAGTTGATTGTTTGATATCTTGTGGCCCAGTCTGTGTTCACTATTGTACAATTTGAAGGGCTTGGCCAGGACAGCAACAGTTGAGAACCTTTCCAGACTACTGTATTAGTGTAACTGTTTCACAGTTGCAGTACTCTGTTTGTATGATTGTCAGTGAATGAACAGCTATATGACATGGCATATAGAACTGTAATAGTACACAATGAAAGGTTTCCCATTTCTGCAAACCTGTGTGTGGTGTCTTTCCTATGACCTTTCTATGGGTATACGTTGCAGGCAACAATTGACATTTGTATGGGTGGCCCATACAGTGTCCAGTTGTTCAGGTGATAACTGTAGGCATAGTGTCTGTTCCATATTGTGTGCACCTTCTACATATGTATCTTACTGTACATATATCTGCATGTGTATGTGTAGCCACATGTGTGTGTGTGTGTGTGTGTGTGTACATATATATATATATATATATATATATATATATATATATATATATATATATATATATATATATATATATATATTGTATACAGGGGATGTTGATGGCTTCCACATATTACATTTCCTATGGGTGGCAGACTGTACTTGCTAGTGTATGGGTGCATGTGTTTGGCTGTGGGGGGGGGATGCCTATTTGTACGAGATGTATAGTGTGTGGGGCCTCCTTACCCCATTAATGGTACATGTGGACATATGTGTATTTGTTAATCTGCCATTGCTATCTACAGATGTATGGCCATATATACCTATATAAATATATATATCTGCTAACATATATATAACTATGTCCCTGTATACCTACATATATATATATATATATATATATATATATATATATATATATATATATATATATATATATATATATATATATATATATATATATGTGTATATATCTGTGTACACATATGTAACGTGCTGTGTATATGTAGACATATAGGTGTAGACACATAAATGTGTCAGTTTAGGCATAAGCATGTATATATGTGAATATATATTGATATATATGTATATAGTGTTAGAAATATATATATATATATATATATATATATATATATATATATATATATACATATATAGATATGTTGTATTTGTTTGGATATTAATATAGTTACACACACAGACATCTAGGTGTTGGTATACATTCTCTGTACTGTTGCATGACAGGACTGGATGATATGTTTGTGTAAACATGGCACTTCTTTAAATCTGTCATGGCTTAGTGGTAAATCACCATGTGTAGGGTTGTCAGGTCCTTGGATTTGAGCCTTGCAAGATCTGTTTATTTTGTTGCTGGGCAGAACACGGCCTGTTGGATACAGAGTGATTAAGGCACTTTAAAGCAGTTGTAAGCAGGTTTGCGCTGAGCTACATAGTGCCTACACAGGTTAAGCAATTTAGAAGCTAACAGAGTATAAGACACTGTAACCGGAGGTTATCAGTGCTTACCTCCACGCAAACCCATGCAAACTCACTTACAACTGCTTTAAAGTGCCTTAATCACTCTGTATCCAATGGCCCATGTTCTGCCCAGCAACAGAATGAACAGTTTCTGCAAGGCTCGAAACTAGGACGCTGCACACCATACACAAAGTGATTTACCACTAAACCATGGCAGATATGCATAAGCATGATGTTTTCACATACATATCATCCAGCCCAGGTATTCAACACTACGGGGAATGTATTCCACCATGTAGATGTAGTGTGTGTATATATATATATATATTTATATTTAAATGGATATAACATATCTATATATGTAGATATAGCTACAGAAATATATATATATATATATATATATATATACATATGCCAATATATAAATATATAATAGATATGCATACATCTATAGATATATATGTATACATCTACATTCCACATATATGCAGCAATAAATATATATACATTTATGTAAGCATATATATGGTTCACCTTTCAAAGGGAAAAAAAAATCATGTCTCCGAAAGCTGGAAGGTCGAAAGTATGTTTTCAACATTGCACAATCTTGACATAAATGCATCGAATGTGCAATGAGCAAATGTCACTATGCTTTCACTCATTGCAGATTCTGCATTTTGGCTGCGGATGGCACTATAGTGGGGATGGGGAAAATGTCCCTTTCCCCAATTTGGTATGAACTCAGAGTTAGAATATCAAAGTAGGGGGGTTGTGGGGGGCCCAGCCCCCCAGATGATTTGTGCAGGTGTGCTTTCCACCCTGCATTATGATATGTATTTCAGCTTGTAGTTCGAAAATCAGCGAAGCTGCTTTACGATTTGCAGAGTTTTGAACTGCAGTGCAATTAGAAATGATGGATTGGTCCTCTCGGTTTGCAGAAAAGGCCATTCGAAAAAATGATTGTCTCACTTTCAAAGGTAAACACATATATAGCTATATAGATATATATGGACATACATCTGTAGATAAAATTGGGAACATAACCACAACATATAAGTCCACATGCACCATTGATGGGTTTGAGAGACCCAAACAACATACGTCTGGCACTGATAGATATTTCCCCCCACAGTCAAACACATTTGGCCTGCAATACACTACCAATCTTAGCAGATCCCAGAACCAGGACCCTACATGATAAGGGCAGTACATGTTAACAGTACTCCATCCCACCTGTAGGATGTCAGGCTGGCATTACTAACATATCATGCACTACAGTCAAGTGAAGTATCATGCTTGGGGGAACCCCCTCGGCAGGCGCAATAAGTAGCTGGGATCCCTCATACGAGCCAACAGGCCTGCACCTGACAATGGATCTACAAAATTGCCACTGATTCTAAAGACAACCACAAAGCATTCCAAAGCTATTTCAAGAATCACAATGGCAACACTCAGATCTGCTCTGAGTTACAGCACAATGGCAATAAATATACATACCCAACTGATATTGCCAATATCCTGGCAGATAGGTTCAGTGCTAACTTTACCCCCCTCTATCCCCCTAAAGAGCCCATCTCTATACCGGAAGAATGCAAAGTTCCTGTAATCATGGTTGCACAGGTAAAAACCACACTCTTCAAAGCCAAGAACACAGCATCCATGGGACCAGACAACATCCCAGGCTGCATTCTACATAAACTACAGAACGAACTGGCACCCCACCTAAGTACCATGTTCAATCATAGCCTCACCCTAGGCTTTGTGCCTGCTGAATGGTGCATAGTGATTGTTATCCCACTCCACAAGGGGGGGGAGCCACCATGGACCCCGGGAACTACCGCCCCATTAGCCTGACGAGCCTGATCTGCAAGGCTATGGAATGTATCATCATGGAATTTATAAACAAAGACATTGGTAATCTCCAAACCCTCGACCCCACCCAGTTCGGGTTTGTAAAAGGCAAATCATGTCTCCTAAACCTGATAGACTTCTTTGAAGCAGTCACCAAAGCCATAGACAATGGTAAGGTGGTTCACACAGCCTATCTAGATCTTGCCAAGGCTTTTGACACCATCCCCCACTCTGGAATTATAGATAAGCTCACTAAACTAGGTATAAATCCCTATGTCACAAGATGGGTTGCCAATTGGCTCACTGACAGAACCCACACTGTGAAAGTAGCAGACTCCAAATCTGACTTCAGACCAGTGACAAGTGGAGTACCACAGGGTTCAGTCCTGGGTCCTCTCCTGTCTGGTATCTACTTCTCTGAAGTACAGGCTAACACAGAAGGTCTTTGGCTAATGAAGTTCGCAGATGACTGCAAACTAGGAGCCATAATCAAAACTCCTAACGATGTGGACATCCTACAAAAGAGCCTCACTGAGACAGATGCCTGGTGTCAAAGCCATGGCCTCAAGCTCAATGCCAAAAAGTGCATGTCATCCCCTTTGGCAAAAACTCTGTACCCATGAACTACAACATAGGCAGTAGTATATTTAACACTGAAAGTGTAATACGTGACCTTGGGACACAAGTGGACAGTAGTCTCTCCTTTGATAATCACATCACCACAGTAGTCAGGAAATCCTTCTACATGGCACACTCATCACAAAAGATTTCTCATCGAGAAACAAAGAGGTCATTGTTCCCCTCTACTCATCACTCATTAGACCCATTATAGAGTACAATGCCCCTTTTGGTATGTACCTCACAAGACATCTACAACAACTGGAAAGGCTGCAGAAATACCTCACAAAGAAGATTACCAGCCTCAAGCAGATGCCCTATGCAGACAGTCTCAAAAAACTCCAGCTTTACTCTGTCGCATATCACCTACTCAGAGGTGATCTCTGCCTAACATACAAAGCTATGTCAAACCCAGAGCTGTTGGACATGCTCCACTTAAAGAAGTCCCAATCCCTCTGAGCTACACGTTCTAGGGGCCTAAACATTGTCACCACAATAAACAGAACATGCGGGAGGGATAGATTCCTGTCCCAGAGACTTCCTATACTCTGGAATAAACTACCTATCTATATCAAACAAAGCTCCTCATTAGTACTCTTTAAGAAAAATCTTGATGATTGGATGGGATCCCCCTGCATAGCTGTCTGTAATACTGTACAGTGTATGTTATCAGGCTGATAGTTGTTGTTTACACCATTCACAGTAGTAGAGTGCCTCACACCCTCCTAAGGGTAGAGCTATGCCACCAGCATTGGCACACTTATGTTACTGAGGTGAGGAACGCAGTAGAGTGGGGAAAGGGACATACACCCTGCTGTTAGCATGTTCAATGTCATCCAAATTGCAGACTTCATATATACCAATGTGTGGTTGTACCTATCCTGTCTTGGTGGGATTACGTGAGCAACAGATGTGTTACCTGCATGGGGACATACCTCCATGTGTACAGTCTTGTATCTATACTGCATCCAAACCAAAGGCTCTGTGTGTTGTACCCAGCCATGTCATGTGTACCATCCGCTACACTTACAGCTGTCCACTGTAGAAGGCCTGCTGACACCACTACACCCATCAGCCATGTGTCACATGGACACCCACAACACAATCAGAATAGATAATGGTGAAAACAATACAACATTGTTAATTGCAGCTATAATGCATCATGGCTGCACAGCTACACCTTCCAAGATATTAACATTTCACTTTACTGCTGACAACACGCTACATAGTATTCTATTGCTACACTGTTGTACAGTCACCCTGTGCATCAGCACCATGTTAGCCTGTCCCTGCATCAATGTTACAGATAACAGGATGTGGCACAGGTATCATCATATACACAGGGTGTGTTGTTGGTTTTCCAGAGGCCTAGGCTGAGCCATACGATTGACAACGTGTGTGTGTGTGTGTCTGTGTGTATGTGTGTGTGTGTGTGTGTGTGTGTGTGTGGGGGGGGGGGGCTGAGTACTGTTATGGGCCACCAATGGTGGTGTCATGTGTGCAGGTATGTGGTTGTCTTAGGTTTGGTATTTATGTGTGTGTGTCTGCATGCACACAGTTCCACCATGTGGTTGCCCTATTGCCCTATACAGGGATTTGTGAGACAGCTGCAGACTGTACCTGGCAGGGTTTGCTGTTCACTGTCTCCGGCTACAGACACGGGACCTGTGCCTGGCAGGGGTGCCACAGGCAGTATCAGGTACAAAACCATATCAGGTACTGTCCCCCAAGGTTGACAGATGTGCACTGGATCCAGGCCCCTCCTGGGACTGGCCAGGGCCATGTGCATGTGGTCTGCTACGATGGTCTGTGGACAGCATCCCCCCACAGTGCTGGGGCTGGTGGGATGTCCACGGCAACCTCCCGCTGCTGATGTTGCTTGCATACATCCATGTGGCCATCGCAACCGTCCTGCCCTGTCCTGATGCATGGACATGACATCGTTGATGAGATCCAATGTCTCACCCCACTGTCTATCCATGACCTAGGTGTAATTATGAATGGCACCTGCTAGGTCACGGATGATGTCATTTACAGAGGTGTGATGAGCACTCTGCACCCTTAGACCCTGTCTGGTGTACCGTTTCCATTTGTGCCTGTGCTTCCATGACAGCCTGGAACATGCGTGTGGTAGATATAGATGTGGCACATCTGCCAGGGGCATGATGACCAGCAGTGCTCCGATGAGCACCCCTGAACATCTGCCTATGTGGTACCCCACTGGACATCTGGCTATGGCTGCTGTGTCATGACACATGTGCCATAGATACCACATCGTCCTGGCCAATGCCAGCTGTAGACTGTCCCTCAGCTAAGGCCAAGGGTGATGAGGTATGTAGAAGCAGTGTGACTGTGTGCGTGGATGGGGTGGGTACTTGTGGGATGTCAAATGGTGGCCCAGTGGCAGCCCCTGATGACCCTGCCTGTGCCTCAACACACCTATCCTCACTATCACTGTCTGTATCAGTGACATCAGATTCCCTGTGGGAGGGACCCAGCCACACCTCGCCACCTGTGAGGGGAAAACAGGGAACAGACTGTAGGACCTGTACATCACCGCTAAACAGTACACACACACACACACACACACACACACACACACACACACACACACACACACACGTTTGCAGACATGGCCACACACACAGACATACACACATGCAGTCGACATACATGACAAGCCATACATTCTACCAGACAGCACCTACAGACAACTCCAGCACCCCCATAACACACACAATAGCAGGTGATGTTGTAGTATAGTATTACACACACACCTGTAATTACACACGTCAGTATGCAGGACATGTGGTGCTCAACAGCATGCAGTGCAACTGTAGTCAATCCCCGTTACCAGCATTACACATGTCTGTGATGCATGGCTTCTGTTAGTAGGTGATGGCCCTCCCCCTGGAACATACTGCACCCATGTCCACAGCATTGCTGTGCATCTGTTCAGCACCCTGGCATGTACTGTGTACCATACCTCACAGGTGTACACACCATTGCAGGATGTGTATCTGTGTGTCAGTTATGTTTTCTCTGCTGCTCACAGCCTCTGTGTGTTTCTGGATTATATGTGGACACGTGTTTTGTGAATGCCTGATGTGTATTCACAGATGTCATCATCAGTGGTGCATGTATGAGTGATAGAATACCATTAGACCGACCACAGACACAATGTACTGTACCTATGGTGAGTGTAGAGACCATTATTGACATGGCACTCTCTTCCATGACATACCATGGTGCAACACTACTCCATATGGCAACACTACACATACCTGATATGTGACATATGACCTAGGCAGTCAATTGCATTACAAGCCATATGTGTCAGCTGTGCAGATGCTGATTGGTATGCATACAATTTGTGGGTGCATATGTGTGCACACATATCATGATGGTGTTTAGCAATAACTGCTATGTGTACTACTGTGGTCACAATACCTGGCAGGGGTATAGTAGCATGGGTCATCATCATGAACCAGTAGTTGGTCAGTCAGGCCTGCAAATGTTCCCCAAACCTGCATATTTGCATGCTAAACATGTACACAGCCCTTGGAGGTCATACAGTACCATCACCATGAAGTCAGGGTTATGTCTGCAACACTTCATGACCTTGACTGTGTGCAGATACAGCCATTTTCAGTGGGTTTGTCTTTCCCCTCCAGTGCACTGTTGTGTTTCAAGATTACACACCCTCACCATCTCCTGCTACATTGCAAATGCTCGACATCTGTGGCCTACACATTTGTTTCATATTGCAGTATCCCAAACTAGGAACACTATGTGTACTGGCATATTCCTTGCCAATGCAGGGCAAACATGCAGGTGTACAGTGGCACCAGCATTGTACAGATGAGGATGTCATCCCTGGGTTGGGGTGAGGTGTGGATTGTGCAGTACATGCATCATAACTGTAACTTTCTGGACTCCCCCAACATAGTGCTGGTACATCAGAACACATTGCAACACATGGCTTTGGCAATGTCCCATCATTATGCAGGTCATATCTGTATTGAGCCCTGGCTGATGTAGCCTGTGGTACACATTGGTGAGTACTGGTCTATTGGTCCTGGGGCCTACATACGCCTAGCCACAGGGGTTGCCAGCCATGCACCACCCAATAATGTTATTCCCCTGTGCCCCTGTCAGGCTGTGGCACAGATGTACTACTCAGGGTGAATTCCCCATTTCCCATCCAGTTGTCAAGTGTTTTTGTAAAGAGAACCAATGAGTAGCATTGCATGACATGAATGGGTAGTCTGTTCCAGAGTGTGGGAATTCCCCAGGACAGGGCCCTATCCCTCCAATATGTTCTGTGTAATGTGTTGATGAGGTTTAGGACCCTGGAGCATGTGTTTGCAGAGGGAGTAGGATTTCTTTATGTGTAGCATGTTCACCTGCTCTGTGTATGACATAGCTGTGTATGTTAGGCAGATGTCAGCTGTGTCTGGGCAATGTGCACTGGAGTATAGCCACAGTTGTCTGAGATGGTCTGTGTATTGCATATGTTTGAGGCTGGTAATCCCATTAGTGAGGTGTGTGCTCTGTCAGTGAACATGTACAGCATGCATTATGGGTAGGTGTGTTAGATGTGTACATGGCCTGCACCTTAGCTATGACATGCACAATGAATTGCCAAGCATGACCTTAAACCATACTCACCAGCATCCGGCCGCTGCCTTGCTGGTATCTCAGAGGTACCTACACTGAGATGAGATAGAGTTGATGTCAGTGGCCACAGCTGTGGCATTGCTACAGGGTGGGTGCAATATTGCAGTAAAACACCAGCTGAAGTCCACAGTACTACAGATTATGCACAACTGATTATCAGTATTACACAGCAACAGACTCCACATCTCACATATGCATGATCTACCTGTACAGATGCATACAGAACAGTGTTCTACTGATATGCCCTGGAACCTTACCTGAATGCTCCATGTCTGGTATGTGGGTAGCACCCACCTCCATGATTGTATATGTCTGTAGCTCTTGTGGGTGGGCAGGTGCCCCCAGGCTCATGAGCAGCTCCTCCACTCTGGTGAGGGGGGGTGGATGTTATAGCCTCCCTGTTGCAAGGTGGTCACCCCGCATGGCAGCGGCACAATGACGTGCATGGCAGAGCAGGTCACTACAATGATGGCAGACCTGCTCATATGTATGACTGTGCATCCCCACCTCATGCACAGATGTCTTCTCAACATGGGTTACATACCACTCTCAACACTCCATTAAACACTACAGACATATACAATCGTTCCACATGGCGGTGTGCTCATGCTGGTCTTGGCTTCTCCTTCAGAACAGTAGCTGGTAGTGCTGGATGATGCTGGTGAGTATTATGCCATCCTCAGCGGCACCGTACGCTGGTTTCCTTGGGTGCACCATAGTCCCTGAAAGACATAAAGATGGAAATATGTCTGAGCAACTCATATGGCTTGTTTACTATAATACAATACACATATCAGTCTCCCGCCACCATATCAGCTCCAACTTAATGTTCGCATAATGCAAGTGGTATGTCTCCGGTTTATTTACCATTGGGACATATATTGTATTGTACAACACTTTCTGCTATGTGTTTATAGACATGCTCCCTGTGGGGGCACTAGAGTTGCTGGGCTGTTACAGAGTATTTCACCTGCATGCCATTGTCACTTCCACTATGTTTCCACATATGCATGTGCTATGCTTGCTATGTGATTGCTACACATCTGCCATTCTGTGTTATTGGTGATATCTATGCATGCTGTTGGACTTATTCTGGGATTGTGTGGACTATTACAACCCACATATGTTCCATGACAGTGACACAACAGTATGTGTAGAGGTTATTTGACAGTAGGAACACCACTCCCACCTAATGTGGACATGTTACCAGTCCACATCACATCCGCGACCCACCATGGAACCTCATTATCTACTATTCTGGCACTACCTTCATGTGGAACCACCTCAGGGGATGGTGTGTCCCCCATGGAGCACACACAGACATATGTCTGTCACCCACAATTAGGTCCGAGGTCTGGTGCATAGGGAGCTCCATGGAGACATGGGTACATCACCTGGAGGCATGCAGTACACATACACAAGGTTGGACATGCATGTTCCTCCTGCTCAGCCCACAGCCCAGGCACCTTTATGACCATGTAGATGCTGTCATGACTGTCCATGGGTGGGCACCATGTTCCCTTTGTTCCCATATGGGGGGGCACAATGGCCTCCACATTCCAAATGAAGCTACCCATCCACAGTGTTTAACCACCACATGTGTCATATCCCAGCCTTGTATGATGTCTTGTCACCCAACCAAACTTACAGACCAATATGTGCCTACTACCCTTCACCAACATATATATCCCACCTTCTCAAACAATTGTGATGTCTTCTCAACATGGGTTACACACCACTCTCAACACTCCATTTTGAAGCCATGTACTGGTGTGTAGATATGTTGTGTACTGATGTGTGATGTTCTCTCACACATGTCATGGCAGGGGACATGTATATATATATATATATATATATATATATATATATATATATGTGTGTGTGTGTGTGTGTGTGTGTGTGTGTGTGTGTGTGTGTAGACCACACACACACATACACACACACACACACACACACACACACACACACACACACACACACACGTATATATATATATATATATATATATATATATATATATATATATATATACATACATACACATATGTGCATATATGTGTAGATATCATTATGTGTTGTTTATATACCTATATATATATGTATAACTGTCCGAGGTTCTGCAGACATACACAGCTGTGAATATGTATCACACATATATTTATCTGTATGTGGGGTGCATACAAACATCTGGTCCACACTCTTGTAACTCTCTTTACTTCACAGCTAAACTGTTCTGCCTTACTGCAACACAGACACGTGTCACATGTGAACACAGACTAACATTAGGGGGGTATATATGGTGACAGATCTTCGATAATCATATTATACTGCTATGGCAGTTGGGCATGCTATGCTACACATTAACATGACTGTCCTGCAGGTGGTATGGTCTCACACCCATGTGTCTATCATGGCAGTATTAATACCACCACCCACCATTGGCCACAGTAATGTACAGAACACATATATCATGGGTCACATCTTTGCCATTCACTGCTGATCTGCACAGTTGACAGGTATGTCCCACTGTTCAGAGGGACAGACACTATTGTCCAGAGCAGTTGTTGAGTAGACCATCATTACAGGAACAAGTACTGATGGCACATATAAATCATTTCACATTATACATCCTATTATTCTATGCCATATACTACATGCAAGAAAATACATATCTGTTTCACACACCTTTTATGATTTTTTCTGCTGTAAGAAATCCTTGAGCTTTGTTACTTTTATTAAAGTTATGTTTTTTTTCTCTTTCTCAGTCTCTCCAGTGGAGTGATTGAGCTGGTTTGAATAGATTGCAGCATGCTTTTGTAGGTATTGCACATGATCAGGTGATGGCCTCTGCACCAGTCAGTGTCCACCAGTTGCTAATTGCATGCAGCCTACTGTGTAGTACTTCAGATAACCACTGTCATGGCAACCTTGTACTTTAAATTGCTGCCTTCTGTGGGCGTTGTCCCTTCACCTTTACAGTATGGATGACATCCTTGCTGTGTGTGTGGACCTCAGTGTTATAGACAGCAGGTAGCATTACCTCTTACAGCAGAACCTGCAGACACAGGCCAAATACACATTTGTGTAAGGTTCCAGACCTACAGACAGCATGAGTAGTGTTGTGTTTATTGTATTTTGCTGGTCTTACAGGGTTTCTGTGTACAAGGTACTTTTGCATGGAATGTTGTCTGTCTGCATAGCTCTCAATTGTGAGCCTGTTCATATGATACCAAGAGGACTGGCTGTTAGGTTTTGTCTGTGCACCACACAGGTATTGTCCCGGATATATCAGTGGCATTCTGTCTGTTGAGTGCTATCAGTACATGGCTACATCCATTTGTATTTCAATGTCATATTCCTGCATAAGGGTATGTTGCAACAAATCCTGTAACACCAGAAATTTCCAGGGTGTGTAACAGCAATAATGCAAATATGGCCTTATGTTTCTGCCTCTGTCCTCCACATATATGCCAGTCTTTGTCCTGCTGTGATACAGAAAGGGGTTGTTAGGTAATGGCCTATCATTATTTACTGCTAGCATTACTGCTATCATCCCAGTCATGTCATGGACTCCCACACCAACTGTTGGGCAAAGTCCATATATATGGGGGCAACAGATGGAGAACACATATGTGCCCTTGTACATTCCAGAGGTCAGTGTGTGGTACACAGTGTTCCTTGCCCTTGTACAGCCTTTTATGGAGGGGGGTTCAATGCCATTAACCTAGGCTGTGACACCTTTTCAGGGATATAACTGTTAAGACAAGGGTCATTCAGTGTGATAGTGAGATATTAGGTTAAGCAATGTTATGTACGAGATACTGTGACATTAACACAAGTGCTACATTTCCCCCTAGGGCTTAACTACAGGGTGCAATTGGAGGCTGCTGAACTATATCTGTAATTGTTGATTTGTTACTTATCTTGAAGGCAAATCCTGTGTCTACTGTTTTACTAATTGAAGGCCTTGGCCTGGACAGCATAGTATGGTATATATACACATTGCTTGCATCTACTGTTTTGTGTGGGCCTTGCATTCATCACTGATTACATATTTCAAACCTTATGTGGTGTAAGTACTGGCATACATTATTGTATAGTACACGAATAAAGGTTATCTGTGTATGCATACCTGTGTGTCGTGTCACGTCCTTTGAATTGTGGGTGGGTATATGTTTAATGTAAGTATTCTCATTTGTGGGAATGGTTGCCACACTACACATTTCACAGGTGGCAGTTACAGGCCTTGTGGCTGACAGTTATACTTTTCACCCAGTACTTCCATACTACTTCTACATATGTATGGTTACTAATATCTTTTGTCTCTGTATATGTGTACGTACCTATATATATCTCGTATAGCTATATCTATATATATATAATATGTATCTATATATATATATATATATATATATATATATATATATATATATATATATATATATAGATACATATATATATACATACATAAGAACATATTTATGTATCTATATACAATTGATGTTATATGATTATTTGTGAGTCATATATATACATATGTATATGTATATATATATATATATATATATATATATATATATATATATATATATATATACATCTACATATAACTGTCTATCTGTCTACATATACAGATATATATCTGTCCATATGTCCATGCATGTTCGGCACATATTTTGGCCTGTACCTCATTCTCTTGGCAACTGACATGGGTGATTGCAGCAATGAAGTCAGTAACTAGTACCGTCACTTTTGTGTTTCAGACTTCATCTCCTTCTGCATATGTGTTCTAATACATATAACTGTGTAACTAGCAACATTTTAAGTGTACTAGAGCAGTAGTTGACATATATCCCTATTTGTACCCACAGTGTGGCATACGTTGTCCAGACTTCTTGCATTAATAGGTTGTGTGGCATGATATTACTACATTTCGTGTACTGTTGACTGATTGTGCTGGATGATATGTTTGTGAAAACATCAGGTTATGTATGTCTGCCATGGTTTAGTAGTAAATTGCTTTGTGTATGGAGTGCAGGGTCATGGGTTCGAGCATTACAGAGGCAGTTTATTTTGTTGCTGGGCAGAACACGGACCGTTGTATACAGAGCAGTTAAGGCACTTTAAAGCAGTTGTACATGGGTTTGCATGGGTTTACATGGAGGTAAGCACTGCTAACCTCCGGTTACAGTTTCTTATACTCTGTTAGCTTCTAAATTGCTTAACCTGTGTAGGCATAGCTTACCCCCATGCAAACAAGCTTAAACCCGCTTACTGCTGCTTAAAAGTGCCTACTCCCACTTACCCCTGCGCTAATTTATTTAAAAGAAAAGAAAAAGGATTGGTAGGAAAGTGGTGAAAAAGGGGCACAAAGAGGGTAAGACAGAAGGGAAAATAGCTAGGTACGTGCAGGAAGGGTGTAGGAAAGGTCCATATCTGCCCATTTCTTCTACAGCAACAGCTGTGCATATACACTGAATTTGGAGGTAGATTTGGACCCTCAAACCCTTGGGAGAGGGGTGAGGACAACATAAATTTGTTGTGATGTCAATTAGACCAGATTACACGTGTCCAGTGGTCATGTGTGTGAAATGGACAGCTATGTATGGGGTGAGATTTTTTTGTGGGAATAGATTACCTTTTTTTTTCAAGTGAGAGTGGGATGGGGAGGGGTATTAAGTATATTTGGAGAGGCAGGTTGGGTAGGTTAACAGACAAGGCAAACAAGATGAGTACAGGGGTGGTGACACATGTGGGGGGTAAACACATTGGATGGGGATGGGTGTTTGGAATTCCCAAGCCCATGAGCCCCCAAATGGAAACAGTGGGACTGAGGTCCCCACCCATGGGCAGTCACCACTGCACCTTCACAGTCCCAAAGGTGGCTGTGCTGGGGACTGTGTAGGAGGGGCAGGCTCACCCTCTAATTACAACACTCGGCCCTCAAACTGGCATATCTGGTCTCGAAACTCCAGTTCAAGCTCCCTAAGCACCATGGCCCGGACATGTTTATGGGTGACAGGTTCTTCTCCGAGCATGCTCACAGGGTGGGTGAGCCCCATCCCCTGCAGCAGTTCTACCCGAAGGTGGCACAGGGCCAATGGAGGAGGAGGTCCCAGGTTGGGCCCCAGACGTGCTGGTGCTCGGTGCCATGGCCAGCTGAGGTGGGACAGGTGGGTCTGCTGGGACCAGCCTTCCCATACAAGCTATTTTGTAGCAGATGTATGACAGGTATGAGTTAGTAATAGTCAACAACATTCAGAATTAGTTATAACAGCATGCGTAGGTATTCCCATTAATCCAAAAACACCAGATTTAAAACATTTGCAGAGAAAGCAAACACATACATATATGGAACAACAGTGGGCATTACAACAGCATGCAGGTTTCATTGATGGGAATAGGCCACCCATATGGGTGTATTTTAACATGGCACATGCATAAAAATAAATGTGAATATTTATAAACCATTGGGACATATGTCACAACAAAAGTTAGGAGTGTACACATACCGATTGAGGTGTGTCATTGGGTTATTTTTGCACATATGGTAGGGGTGAGAGAGTTCAATTAACTAATATATCCTTGTAGTTTTCACAACATTCTTAGTCACTGTAGTGATCTTTCCCTTACATGTATTATTACACTACCCGATGAACTTACATTGTACACAGGTATGTTTATAGATTATTATATACTTGAACTGTGTCCTACATACAGGTGTGACAAGATGCAGGTATTAATGCAACATATGTTGAGAATTGCTCTCATACACTTTGGGTGAGGTGCTAGAATGACAGGTGTGTTTTCATATACATTCTCTGACTATGTACACGTTTGGCTATCAGTACATTTCTTGGATCATCACACTGATTTTTCCAGGGAACAGGGTGCCAGGCTGGTGATATGTGACATTTATCTGGACATGATGGACAGATTGGAACAGTTGTGGGTTATGAATATGCATACAACTTTCTATCTGAACATTCTAGCAAATTCTGTACAGTTGTTGGGTGTAATTATGCATACAGCTTTCTTTGTGAACATTGTAACAAAATCTGTACAGTTGTGGGGTATTATTATGTATACAACTTACTAGCACTCCCGGAATTCAAACCCCTGCTGTGTGTGCCAACAACATTATACTTAACATCACAGTACACTGTGCCATCAGGGAATTGATGCGAAGCTTTCTACTGTTTTTTTATCTAAGTCTCCCTCACTTGTACAATATGACTGACCTCTTGGAACTTCCAACATTGTTATACAGAACTTCATACACATTTTATCTGCATACCACAGTGTGGGCAACACTGCTTAATACAACAGTACTATTTATAGTATGTAACAGTTCAACTACATATGAAAGAAGAGTAAACAGAAGCACTCCAGGGGTTATACCTTTATTCACAGAATATTACACATTTAGTTCTACTGGTATGACACTTTCTAAGGCTCTTATATTTATTTGTTATGACAGTACATGCAGACAAATACTAACCTGCCTTGCGACGCAGCCTTTGCAACCTAGCATCATGGGCTTGCTGGTTCGCAGCCCGCTCATCTGCAGCTGTCAGAGAAATACAGTGATATTTAGCCATACCTTTCCATAGTATACACAAGCTAGGCAATTATTAACTACTTAGTAGAATGAGTACTTAGTACTAGGGCATTAGGCATCTGCCAGGACTCCTGGATCCACTGTTCCAGTACATCTCCCCTCCGCCGCTTCAGGTCAGCATGGTGGTGCCTGACCTGTTCATCAGTCCGGGAGATACCTGTGGCACTGGTGAGGTCATGGGCAAGACTGTCTCAGGCCTCCATTTTATACTGCGAGCCCTAGTACTACCCCTGCAGTAGTCTCTGCTCATAGTGTTTTACCAGGAGACATATGAATTTTGACTCCTGGATGCCCCAGCACTGTACTCTAAATTGAGTGCCTTCACCCACACTAGCCATTCTGCCTGCAGTAGGAAGCTATAACCAGTTATGAGAAATATTCCCACCTGTTGTGTTTAAATACAGCCAATTTCCAGCACTTTCCCATGATTGGCTGGATTTGAAAAGGCTATGCTATGGGCACACCTGCTTACATAAGGTTGGCACTGCTTAAAGAGGTATACCACTAGGCAGATTGAATTGGCTCCCCTCCACATTGCTTACACTTACTAAGTTGAGCTGTGCTGCAGTTAGCATTGCTTAATAGTTAATTAGCACTATATTTGCCTTTTGGCAGTGATTTAGGTTCATAGGTTCATAGGTAGGTACTAGGCTATTGGCCCTAGGGCCTATACAAGCCCAGCCAAAAAGGTACCCTGGCTTTTGTCACCCAGGAAAATTATTTTTCTGTGCCACTGTCGAGCAGAGCCACAGAAGTGATCCCTGGGGTGAATTTCCTATTTTCCATCCAATTATCAAAATTTTTCTTAAAGAGTACTAATGAGGAGCTTTGTTTGATATAGATAGGTAGTTTATTCCAGAGTATGGGAAGTCTCTGGGACAGGGATCTATCTCTCCGGCATGTTCTGTTTATTGTGGTGACAAGGTTTAGGTCCCTAGAACGTGTAGCTCAGAGGGATTGGGACTTCTTTAAGTGGAGCATGTCCAACAGCTCTGGGTTTGATATAGCTTTGTATGTTAGGCAGAGATCACCTCTGAGTAGGCGATATGCAACAGAGTAAAGCTGGAGTTGTTTGAGATGGTCTGCATAGGGCATCTGCTTGAGGCCGGCAATCTTCTTTGTGAGGTATTTCTGCAGCCTTTCCAGTTGTTGTAGATGTCTTGTGAGGTACATACCAAAAGGGGCATTGTACTCTATAATGGGTCTAATGAGTGATGAGTAGAGGGGAACAATGACCTCTTTTTTTCTGGATGTGAAACCTTTTGTGATGAGGTGTGCCACATAGAAGGATTTCCTGACTACTGTGGTGATGTGATTATCAAAGGAGAGACTACTGTCCACCTGTGTTCCAAGGTCTCTTATCACACTTTTGGTGTTAAGTATACTACCACCTATGTTGTAGTTCATGGGTACAGAGTTTTTACCAAAGCGGATGACAATGCACTTTTTGGCATTGAGCTTGAGGCCATGACTTTGACACCAGGCATCTGTCTCAGTGAGGCCCTTTTGATGGATGTCCACATCATTGGGAGTTTTGATTGTCTCCTAGTTTGCAGTCATCTGCGAACTTCATTAGCCAAAGACTTTCTGAGTTAGCCTCTCCTTCAGAGAAGTAGATACCAAACAGGAGAGGACCCAGGACTGAACCCTGTGGCACTCCACTTGTCACTGGTGTGAAGTCTGATTTGGAGTCTGCTACTTTCACAGTGTGGGTTCTGTCAGTGAGCCAGTTGGCAACCCATTTTGTGACATAGGGATTTATACCTAGCTTAGTGAGTTTATCTATAATTCCAGAGTGGGGGATGGTGTTGAAAGCCTTGGCAAGATCTAGATAGGCTGTGTGAATCACCTTACCCTTGTCTACGGCTTTGGTGACCGCTTCAAAGAAGTCTATCAGGTTTAGGAGACATGATCTGCCTTTTACAAACCCGAACTGGGTGGGGTCCAGAGTTTGGAGATTACCAGTGTCTTTATTTATAAGTTCCATGATGATATGTTTCATGGCCTTGCAGACCAGGCTTGTCAGGCTAATGGGGCGGTAGTTCCTGGGGTCCGTGGTGGCTCCCCCCTTGTGGAGTGGGATAACCGTTGCAGTGCACCATTCAGTGGGCACAAAGCCTGAGGTGAGGCTATATTGAACATGGTACTTAAGTGGGGTGCCAGGTCACTCTGTAGTTCTTGTACAACACAGCCTGGGATGTTGTCTGGTCCCATGGATGCTGTGTTCTTGGCTTTGGAGAGTGGGGTTTTTACCTGTGCAGCCGTGATTACAGGAACTTTGCATTCTTCCGGTATAGAGATGGGCTCTTTAGGGGGTGAGAGGGGGGTGAAGTTAGCACTGAACCTATCTGCCAGGATATTGGCAATATCAGTTGGGTCTGTATATTTAGTGTCATTGTCCTGTAACTCAGAGCAGATCTGAGTGCTGCCATTGAGATTCTTGACATAGCTTTAGAATGCTTTGTGGTTGTCTTTAGAATCAGTGGCAATTTTGTTTTTGTAACTAGCTTTGGAGGATTTTATTAGGGATCGCAGCTTCTTACTGAGGCTGACCAGGGTGCTCCTCCACTCATGGGATTTTACTCTCTTTTGCAGCAGTTTCTTCCTTCTGTTGTACAGTTTGTTTATAGGTTCATAGGTTCATAGGTTCATACTAGGCTATCTGCCCAAGGGCATTTATAAGCCTAGCCCATAGTTATGTGGCTTTCGCCACCCCTTTAGTTTGAATAAAAACTATGCCTATCATTTTGCTGTGCCTCTGTCAAGCAGTGACACTGAAGTAATCCCTGGGGTATATCTGCAATCTCCCATCCATTGGTCAAGATTCCTCTTGAACAAGGCCAGAGAGGTGCTCTGCCTCACATGTACTGGGATTTTGTTCCACAGCATAGGGAGTCTCTGGGTGATGAATCTGTCCCTCCAGCACGTTCTATTTATAACCGTGTCAAGGTTTAAGTCTCCGCCCTTGTGGTTCTGAGGGATCTAGATTTTTGAGGTGAAGCATATTCATCAAATCTGGGTTTGACATGGCCTTATATGTCAGGCACAGGTCACCTCTGAGCAAGCGGTATGAGACTGAATAGAGCTGGAGTTCTTTCAGTCGGGCAGCATAAGACATATTTTTGAGACCCTTTATCCTTTTGGTAAGGAACTTTTGGGGCCTTTCAAGCTGCAGCAGGTGTCTGGTCAGATACATTCCGAATGGGGCATTGTACTCAATCATAGGTCTAATGAGTGATGAGTACAGGGGGACGATGACCTCCCTTGATCTAGATGTGAATCCCTTCATGATCAGGTGGGCGATATAGAAGGTTTTCCTAACAACTTTAACAACATGAGTGTCAAACGAAAGGCTACTGTCAACCTGGGTCCCCATATCCCTGATGACTTTTTCTGTGCTCAGTGGATTGCCACCTATATGGTAGCTAGGGGTAACCTTGTTTTTCCCGAAGGGTATGACTATGCATTTTTTGGTGTTTAACTTCAGGCCATGGCTCTGGCACCAGTTATCCGTTTCTGTGAGGCTCTTCTGGAGGATATCTGTGTCAGATGTGTTTTCGACTATGGCGCCCAGTTTGCAGTCATCTGCAAACTTTGTCAGCCATAACCCTCCTGTGTTTGCTTGTACTTCAGAAAAGTAGATGCCGAACAAGAGTGGACCCAGGACTGAGCCCTGTGGGACACCACTTGTGACAGGCTTTGAGTCTGACATGGCTCCAGCAACTCTGACCCTGTGGGTTCTGTCTTTTAGCCAGTTTGCAACCCATCTTGTGATGTATGGGTTTACATTCAAGCTGATGAGTTTTTCGATGATACCTGAGTGGGGTATTGTGTCGAAGGCCTTTGCCAGGTCGAGGTAGGCTGTATGGACTGCCTTTCCCTCATCAATGGCCTTGGTGACTGTCTCGAAAAAGTCAACTAAGTTTAAGAGGCAGGATCTGCCTTTGACAAAGCCAAACTGGGTTGGATCCAAAGTCTGCAAGTTCCCTATGTCTTTATTTATGAGTTCCATTATGATCCTCTCCATGGCTTTGCAGATAAGGCTTGTCAAGCTAATGGGGTGGTAATTTCCAGGGTCTGTGGAGGCACCGCCTTATGAAGTGGGACCACAGTCGCTGCGCCACTCCTTGGGTACGTATCCTGAGGTGAGGCTAAGATTAAACAGCTGTCCTAACTGTGGGTTTAATTCCTCATTGAGTTCGTGAAGCACACAGCGGGACACCATCCGGTCCCATGGATGCTGTGTTTTTTGCCTTAGTGAGGGCAGTTCTCACCTGGGCGTTGGAGATGTTTGGGGGGCTACAATCCTCTGGAACAGATATCTCTCCTTTTGGGGGGGAGGGGGGGGGGAAGTTTGCACTGAACCTGTCAGCCAGTATATTGGCAATGTGTGTAGGTTCAGTAATTTTCACATCATTTTGAACTAATTCTGAGCATATCTGGGAGTTTCCTCCTAGGTTTCTAACATAGCTAAAGAAGGCCTTATGATTGTCTTTAGAGTCCTTGGCGATTTTTCTCTCAAAATTTGCCTTGGATGATTTTATGAGAGCTCTTAGTTTTTTACTTATAATGATCAAAGGTGTCTTACCTTTCAAGGATTTTGCTCTATCTTGTAGTAGCTTCCTCCTTTTGTTGTAGAGCTTGTTTATGGCTGGGGTCCACCAGACTGGACGCTTGCCTTTGGTACAGAGAGTCTTAGTTTTGTTTGGGATTGCCTGATCCATGCAGTCCTGTAGGTGCTGGTAGAAGGCATTTGTAAGTGATTCAGTGGTTTGAGTAATGTTTACCACTGGCTCAGGGGCCTTAAAGGAGATCACACTAGATTTTAGGCAGGGGACCACCAGATTGGCTTCCTTTTTTGGAGGATAGCACCTTGGTTCTGTTTGGGATAGCACGATCCATGCACTTGTGTAAGTGCTTACAAAGTGCAATTGTGTAGGATTCAGTAGTCTTAACTGTATTGTCCATCTGCATGGGTGTCATGAAGTTCACCACTTCTGTCTTAAGAAGCATGAAGTTGGCTTTGGAGAAAATTTTACCGTGGTTTCCTTAATGGGGGTTGGGGGCAGGATGTCGATAGCTAAGGTAATTAGCTTATGGTCGGATCGGACCAATGAGGTGTTGACTTGAGGTGTGGAACACCGGTCACTCATGTTGGTAATGACTAGATCTAGGATATTGTTGCCCCTGGTGGGGGTGTTTATTCTTCATTACAGGTTATATATGTGTCTGGTATCCATGATTCATGTATACATACACTGTATGGGGACCTGGGGACTTCTACACGTTATTACAATAACACGTCAAATCTATGCTTACTGCAGTACTCCAGTTCACATATTTATGTTCTGTGGCAGGTTATACAACATCACACTGTACATAGATTAATTTCTCACGTTTGGTTTTATTTTCCTGAGGTGAGGATTAGTTTGCTGATACTTCATTTATATGTATTGCTATGTAGGCTTAGTGGTTAACTACTGTGACTGTGGCGTACAGGGTCCTTAGTTCGAGCCTTGTAGTAACTGTTTATTTTATTGCTGGGCAGAACATGGGCCATTGGGTACAGAGTGATTAAGGCACTTTAAAGCAGTTGTACATGGGTGTGTGTAGGTTTGTGCAGAGCTAAGCAATGCTAACCTCCAGTTACAGTTTCTTACACTCACTTAGCTTCCACTTTGCTTAATCTGTGTAGGCAATGCTTACCCCTGCACAAATGCACTTAAACACACTTACTAGTGCTTATATATGTGTACTACTGCTTATTTGTGCTTAAACCTGCTTACTAGTGCCTCATTCATTATGACACTGGCACTTCACATGTGCATTTAATGCAGTACTCCAGTTCACATTTAAATGTTATTTAGTAGGTTATACAGCAAAAAAATGTAAAGAAATGTTCATATACAGATTTCACATGGAAAATGGTATGTGCTGCAGTGGAACTCAAACCAGGAATGCCTGCTCGTTAGGCGGATGCTCTGACCACTACAATATTGCTATGCTGTTTCATTTGCATATATCTTCCTTGTTATCCTCTTCAGCCTTTTAAGCTGCTTTAACCGTAGCTAAGCGATGGGCACACCCGCGCTCCTATGGTTAGCTGTACTTGGAGTTTTAAAAAATAATAAAGGGGTTTATTCTTTTAATTTTTATGTCCTGTTGCTGTTGTACACATGGGGGACTGTTGGCAGGGATATGCAGACACCTATGAGTGGTCTTGCTCATTTATTTACACTTTCTGCAGTCCTTCATTGCAGGGGCATGTATACTGAGACCTCTGCTCTCAGACATGCCCCTGCACTCGTCCATGGTCCATGTAGGATTTGAGCTCAGGCAGCGCGCCTTCATTAATATGCATGGCATGCTGCTGTCCTCCTCCTAAACTGCCGCTTCCATGCAGGATTAGACTAGTCCTGCACAGAAATTAGGGGTATATCTTTCATAAGTAACTATGGTGTCTTTCAGTGGAGTAAAAAACATTGACATAAATCACACATTCATTAATTAAAAAGACAAAATAAAGTGTTTAATTTGTTAGTTACAATAAAATATGTGACTAAATAAATCTTGTTGATGTTTTTAGCTGGGAGAGAGAGTCAAAAATTTCCCACCTAGCAAGTTCTCAAATCAAACACACAAATGAGTTGTGCAGTCCATTTTGACAGACTTCTATCATTATTAACAGTAAGAGGTCCTTAACAAAATTAATAGAGCCAAGGGGACCACAGCATGACCAAGCAGGATTAAGAGTCAGCACCCTCACATGTACAGCATTAAAATTCAAGGACCTTGGCAACCTATAACAAATCCTCAGTGTACCCAGCAGAATTAATGATGTAAAAGTGATGAGAGGATTATAGCAATCTTAAGAAAGATGGGAAAGTGAAAAGGATCAAAGTCAAGAAACTGACCATTAGCAGGATGAACTGAAACAGAGGCTCCAATCTGATTAATAGATTTTGAGAATGCCAGCAGAATTCAGAATCCTCAGTGCACAAATAAAGAAGTCAGGTACACTTAACATGATCAGATATGGCTTATTTATTTGTTTATTTATATATTTATTTATTTATTTTTGTTAGCCAGGTAAGTGTTTAACTTGAAAAAAATAAATAAAAATAAGGCTAAATATTCTGAGTGAGTGTTCTGCTTGCTAATCTCTAGAGAGTGTTGGAGTCAGCATTAAATAAAGTCAGTAATATTATCTCCACGGACCCAAACAATATTTCCGGTATTATTCTGTATAACACTTGATCGAACTTATGTGCTTCCTCCATTTACTCCTAAACAACATTCTTAAGGAAGATATGCTCCAGAACTTAAGCTTTAAGCAAATGTTGTTCCAGAATACTGTCTTTGTAGTCATCATAGTGATTAGTATTCCTGCCTATCTTGCAGGAGACCAGAGTTGGATTCTTTAATGGGGAGTCATTGTATATGTCTGACAGTTAGTGCAGGGATGCACTATGTGCTGTTAATGAGGTGCTTCCTGTAGTTCAGTATCTTGTTGCCTCAGCTTTTATGTGCCTCCTGTGTTACTCTGAGCAAGTCAGGTAACAAGCCAGTGCTCTGGGACAATTGGGAAAGTGGATTGGGCTACCCAACTGTCTTCTTTGCTGTATGCCTAGTATTTTCTATGAACCAAAGAATGGCCCCACATCAGAGCGTAATAACTATAAGCCCATTATCTTGGCATGTATTGTATTTAAATTTATGAGCATAACTGAGGATCTGGTTAGACAAGATACAGGTGATTTACTGCTTATTTAGAGAATGGGCTTACTGTACATCAATACCCTGACTAGAGAACGAGTGTGGAGCTTGGACTGCGAAAAAATAATGGCAGCATTACTTTTACATTCGCTAAGCAGCGTTTTTGCTGTTTAGCAAGTGTACAAAAAAAAAAAAAAAGAAAGAAAGAAGTGTATGTGTGTATTTATTTTTCTGTGTGTTTGAGTGAATGTGCATATGAAAGCAGAGGACTGTGTGTGTGTGTGTGTGTGTGTGTGTGTGTGTGTGTGTGTGTGTGTGTGTGTGTGTGTGTGTGCATGTGTGTGAGAGAGAGAGACAGAGAGACAGAGAGATAGTGATCAAGAGAAAGAGTGAAAGTGATCTTTTGTGTATGTAAATGTGTGTATGAAAGGAGAAGTGATTGTGTGTGTGAAAGAAATTGAGAGAGTGAGAGTGATCATGTGTGAATGAGTGCCTGTATGAAAGCAGGAGTGACTGTGTGCATGATAGACAGACAGATCGAGAGAGACTGAGAGTAATCATATGTGAATGAATGCGTGTATGAAAGCAGAGAAGACTATGTGTGTGTATGTGTGTCAGAGAGAGAGAGATCAAGAGAGTGAGAGCGATCTTGTGTGAGTGAATGTGTGTATGAAAGCAGAAGTGACTGTGTGTGTTTGAGAGAGAATGGGCTGTCTGTAAGATTATTGTGTTTTACTTACTTGTTTCTTTTTTTTAAGTACTATATTATTTATTATATATGTTTGATATAAAATGTTTCTTCCAACACCATTAACATATACTACAGAAAGTTTGAAGTATTAGGCGGAGGAACTATTTTACATCAAAAATATACAAAAAAAAGATAGCACTTAAAAAATAATTAAGTAAAACTAAAACATAACAATTTTATAGATAGCCCATTCTCTAAGTGCAATAATGTCCTCTAGGGTGTGTGTTAATGTGTAATTAATGGCCTTCCAGGGCATTAACACATACCTTGTCAGACATTATTGCTTACATGTATAGATGAACATTACTTTGGCAATAGTAGAACCTACCTAATGATCTTTTTTTTATTTCAGAATATAACTGCAGACATAGCTAATAGCCTGATTATACACAGAGCTTATCTCAAACTGGAAAAAGCATTTGATAAGATTCTCAGCTAGGAAATTATACATAAAGTGGTTTATGAGAAAAGCTCACCCAGGCTTTGCCACAAGTTGTTGTGAGGGAATGGTTAGTTTGTTTTTGCTTTCTTGTACTTTGCGTTGCTTTATTGCCTTCTATTTGTATATTGTGATTAATTTTCTTTCTACTGTGTTTTACTTGCATTCTGCTTTTTAATTGCATATTTAAACTAGGAAAGGAACCACAGCTGTGTCTCTTGTGAGTCACACAGAAACTAGAACAGGTCAATTAAGGTTAATTATCTGCAAACTGAGGGTTGAGCTAGGAACTATTTAAGGGGTAAAATAAAACATTCCAAGGCTTTACTAGAAAAACTCACCCGGGCTCTGCCACAACTTGCTGTGAGGGAAAGGAGCACAAAAACAATTCTCTCCCACACACTTCTATAACCCAATAACAGCCAATCCCCAATCCTGGTGATCTAATTTTTGTTGCAATAAATGTTAGAAGTATAAGAAATAAAACTGGTGAGCTACATGCTTGGATTAAAGAACGGTGGTGGTATTGCCTTAATATTTCTCAATACCTACCATATTTCCTCTTACAGCAAACCAACGCCAAATTTCAGATCAGCAGAGATTCTTATTACTTTCCTCAAAATAATTATAAATAAATATGTATTGCTGTCCTTTATATTCCTCCTGGTGACAATACAACTATACTGAAAGATATACTACACTGGATATCCATAACATTTCTAAAAGAAAAAATATTACTAGGTGATGTGAATGTCAATTGGTTGGATATAAACTCTAACTCCCCTACATCTAGCATGAACTTATTTGGTTTCACACAACTAATTAATAACCCCACATCACAGCAAGGCATCAAATTCCCTATTAGACTGGATCTTAGTATCAGACCCTAGCACATACTCCACCACAGGTACAATGACTCCGTCGGTGATCATTTCCTAATATATATGGCCAGACATCTCACACATCCAGTTAAACAGCATATTTTTAAAATAACACACAACCTTTCCATGTTTAATCCACAAATGTTCATTATTTATTTTACATTTGTTTAATGGGATAGTCCAAGTAGGTGTGAATCCATTTTCAGCAGATGCCTGGGGGAGAAAAGCTCCACATAAAGTACAGACAAGTAATAACAATGACATATTTAACAATAACTACATTATCATCTATTAACTGGAACTTCTTAAAAATCTTCTCCTTAGACTATGCTGTAAATTAATTCAGTACATCTTTTCTAAATATCCTAAATAGCCTTGTACCTCCTAGAAGGAAGAAACTGAAAACAATGCAATTTTGCTATCCAAAAACCGTAGAATGCTAATGCAGGATAAAGAAAAAGCATGGAAAGAATGGCAAAATTATAAAACAACTCAATGTCTTGAAAACTTCAGAATACTTTGCAATTGCACACAAATAAATGAAGACACAAAACTATACTATAATAACTTTCAGAATGATACTAACCAAACCCTTAAAAATTTTGGACATCCATTAAAGAAATCTTACATCCCAGCCAAGAATTCAACCCAAATCCCTCTCCCAATAACTCACCACTCGAAACTGCAATACAGTTCAACTCTTATTTTGTAGATAGTATAACATCTGTAACCAAGGATTCCTCAACATCTGATCCCAATCCTACCCAACAACCACATATCACCGCATTTACTTAAACCTGTACCCACATCCTATATAAAACTACTCTTAAACAAACTTGCTGTTCTTCAGCTGATAACCTTCCAATGGAGTACCTAAAAATAGCAGCCAATAGCATTGTCTGTCCTGTCTCAATCCTTATAAGTAGGTCAGTCCAAGAATCCCACAGTCCCTCTCTCTGGAAGAGGTCACACATTATCCCACAGCATAAAGGAGAAAATTCAACATACATTAATAACTTTAGGCCTACAGCAATCTTATCTACCCTCACCAAAATACTTGAAAAATGTACTCAAAAACAATTGCTATACTATTTCCTGCAGAAAGAACTCCTGTCCCCTACACAACATGGGTTCCGTCCTTCCCATAGTACTATCACTGCACTTTAACCTATATAGATACAGTCAATAAAGCTAGAGATAATGGCAAACTAGTCTCTTCCTTATTTGTAGACTTGTCTAAAGGCTTTGACACAGTTTGCTACAGCAAACTTCTACTTAAAATGCCCTTATTACATCTCTCTCAGCCCAACCTTCTGTGGTTCAAAAGCTACCTGTCCAATAGGTATCAGTCAGCAAAATGGCACTCCACACTTGATCCTTACCTCCATGTCACCACAAGTGTACCACAAAGCTCTATCCATGGTCCCCTCCTCTTTCACATTTTCACCAACACCCTCTATACATCCACATAACAGGCCACCCTAATACATTACTCAGATGATTCCATTCTCATTTACACATCTGACAACTTGGTACACCTCAAAAAATACCCAGGAAGCTTTAACAGCCACTGAACATGGCTTTGTGACTCACAGCTCATGCTCAGCCCAAAAAAGACCAAACTACTACTTTTTCCCCAAATCCCTTTCTCTTGAAAAACAAAACAAAATGTAAAGCCCTCTCCCTTGATAATACAACCATTGAAGTCACTACTAATAGCAAACTATTAGCTGTGATAGTGGATGATAAGCTTACATTCAACATACATATAGAAAATTGCATAAGAAAAACTCATCAAATCTAGGGATGCTTTACAGAGCCAAAAACTTTCTCACTGACACAATACAACTACAGTTTTTACTACTTCTCTCCTCCCCACTCCTTTTTATGGTGCTCTCATCCTCACTAACCTCCAGGCTTCACAAAAATTAAAACTTGAACAATGTTATAACAAAGTTGCTAAATTTACAGTGAATACCCTTTTCAGAACCCATCACTGTATAGCACTGAAAAATCTATGTTGAATAGAACTGCCACATCAATTAACATATACACAGCTTATTATCACCTATAAAATTATTCAGCATCCAATGCACGGACAGCATCATGGTATGCAAATTACCTGATTTGCTGCTGAAATGTATGCAAATGAGATACATTTGTGATCCAGCATTAAAAAACATTCTAAACAACAATGTTCCTAGTCGATCATTGCAAACTGGTAACCAAAAACTCTTGTCTACAAACCTAGCAAATCTGCTGGGCATTGTCTGTACTTGTATGAGGTTGTTAAGGCCTGGAACTCCTTTCCTGTATCCATCAGGTCAATAGCTTCCTTACCATTTTTCAAAACCACTCTGAAAGACTTCCTAGCTAAAATCTGTCTCTGTTCTTGCTCAAAACCAGGATAGACTATATCCCTAAATGTGAGCAAGTACTTTTTCAATCCTTATACCTCCTTACTCTCCCTTCTTCACATGCTTCCTTACTGCTATCTAATTCACTTCCCTGATTTTATCTCTAAATATACCATGTCTGTTTTTCTCTCACTTCATATGGCAGTTCCTATTTGTATTAGACTAACTTACCTTTAATTTCTCTACAAACTGTCTTACATTTCTCTAAATATCAAGTGATTGTCATATACCTTGTATTGATTCTTAACAAATGTTTTTATATTATTATTTGTTATAATTATTTAAGCTGTAGATGTTTTGTTTTATTTTTGAAGATTGTAAAATTATTGTTCTTAAAAAATATTTTGTAATAATTTGGAGCTTTTCTCCCTAGGCCTCCACCGAAAATGGGCTTCTACCCAATTGGACTTTCCCGGTAATCAAATGTCAATAAATAAATAAATTCAATAAATAAAGGTTAGTTTGTTTTTTGTTTCTTGTATTTTGCATTTTTATTGCTGTTGGGCTGGATTCACAAAGGCTTGCACGGAGTCTAAGAGTAGTGTAAGACGTCAGACAGGCAATATGTCTACCGAGCGATTCAGCAATAGCCGACAGGGGCATGCATGAGAGCTCCTAAAACTACTCTTGCACGGACAGCATCATGGTATGCAAATTACCTGATTTGCTGCTGAAATGTATGCAAATGAGATACATTTGTGATCCAGGAACCACTTACATGTCTGTGGAAGAGCAGTGTTATTTGCAGAAATGTACTCCGTTGGAAACGGAGTACCGTTCTGCAAATAGCTAAACAGAGCTATGACAGCTCCAAATAAAGGATGCATCCAGTTGAGGAAGCATGCCAATGGCCAAATATAAAGCCACTGGCATTTTTATAGGTTGAAAATTAATAAAAATTAATTTTTATTTTTTTCCCCGATTTCCGATGTTTAAGCATAGCGCAGCGCCGTGCAAACGTGCAGCGTTTTAAAAACCAAAAAATAATAAAAAAATAGCGAAAATAGGAATTTTTAATAAAAAAAACGTATTCTGCAATGCAGGTGACTGGCAGGCTGAAGACAACATGGCTACTGAGTAGTGGTTGCTAAGGGGGGGAGCTCAGTTTGAGAGATGTAACCAAGCATTAGTAGGCAATCCTATGCAAATGAGGATAAGGATAGTGAAACCCAGTTTTCCCTGGCATGTGAGCCATGTCCCTATAGTGTAAGTGTAGGAGTAGGGGAGTAGTAGAGTAGAAGATAGGTGACGTCATGAGGGGGTATGTATGAAAGACTGTAAGCTTATTGGAGCAGAGTGGCTTGTGTTTGCTCTGAGTTGCTCAGGACTGGAAGAGGCGTGTCTACTGTTGTTCTAGCGGAAACCCAGAAACCAATGGTGTACACCGTGGATATATCTGAAACTTCTTGCAAATGTGCTTACACCATGTGTGCGTGTTTGCACACCTGTAAGCCTGTGTAAGCTTGTGTGCGTGTGTGCACTTGTATGTGCATGTTTGTGCTTGTTTGCGCGGCGCTGCCCCTTGTGGAAACAGAAAGGGAAAAGGAAGGAAAAGAAGTAGTAGGAAATTAACCAAGGAGAACTAGCAGAGCTGCCAGGTGAAATAAATCAGAATCAGCCAATTACACAGGCATTACACTAGCCCAGCCCAGCACTTAAAACTCTGTAAACAACATTCCCCCATGTTTTTCTCAAGAACACTGCAACACTGCAGTACACAAAGAGTGAAAACTTAAAAAGCTTAACTCAGACAAAAAAATGTTAGGGGCTGCCATTGCTATCATAAGCCAACATGTGCAAGATGCTGAGGGTGGGTGCCATTGTGAATGCTGCTGAGCAACCCACAGTAAGGAGACGGAGAAGAGTGTACAGACCCAGGGTAACCTACCAGGGGCTACATGAGCTGGAGATAGTGGAGCGCTATAGAGTGGACAGAGACCTCCTGCAGCAAATTGTTGAGCTGTGCAGGCCATGCCTCACACACAGAACCAACAGAGGGGAACCCATCCCAGTGGAAACCAAGGTATGTGTTGGCCTAAGAATACTAGCAACAGGTACCTTCCAGAGACCAACTCGTGATATGATGGGGATTTTACAGGCATCAGCATCCAGGGTACTGCACCAGTTCCTGAATGCCATGTCAGCACATGTCGGTGATCATGTATATTTCCCCAATTCCTGTGAGGCATTGGCCAGCAATATGCGTCTTTTCCAGCAAATAGCAGAATACCCTGAGGTACTGGGTGCAATAGATTGCACGCACATACACATCAAAGCACCACCCGGTGAGTGGGGTAGGGCCTACATCAACCGCAAGGGCTTCCCCTCCATCAACTGCTAGGTCATGTGCGATGCCCAGGGCATAATACTGAATGTGTGTGCTGGCTGCCCTGGAAGCTACCACGATTCCCATATCTGGCATCTTACGCAGCTGTACCAGAGATTTGCCAATGGGGACATCCCTGACGGTCACCTAGTGGGGGATGCTGGATACGCACTGGAGCCGTGGCTGATGACACCCATCAGAAATGCATACACACCTGAACAAGTACTCCATAATGAGGCACACGCACAAACACAAAATGTAATCGAGCGTGTGTTTGGGATGCTCAAGTCATGGTTCCGGTGCCTGGACACATCTGGTGGAGCCTTGCAGTATTCACCAACTACATATACCCAAATTGTCATGGTATGTGCCATGCTACACAATATGATCCTGCGAAAACAGCTGCAGCAGGAACAGCATGGGGCAGGGCCAAACAGCCCCCCACTATTGCCAAGGCCATCACAGGCAGAGCGCGACTCGGAGAAGGAACAACCTGAGCCTGCCCCAGTAGGCAGAAGGAAATGTGCCCAGTATGCCTTGGCCTTGGCAAAGCGGCAACACATAGCACATACACTGGCTTAGTAGGAACCCTGAAAATGATACCTCTCTCTAACTCGCACATAAATAAAAGGGATGCCTAACGTGACACTACCTGTTTTCAAACATGAATAGGGAGTGTACTATGTGCATCTGACATAGGCAGCCCTGCAGCACCACCTGAGGCATGATTGCCATGTTTTAAGCAATATAAAGCAGTGCTAAGCAGCTTTTACCACTATTTAGTATATGTAAACAAAATTGCCCGCTCTAACTAGCGCAACGTCGGGCAATGTTGAGCAATGTTGGGCAAGGTCGGGCAAAGTTGGGCAAAGTTGAGCAAAGTCAGGTAAACATGCTCATATTTGCTTTACTGTTCCTTAAGCAGTCTGGTCTGCCCAGCATGAAAATAAAAAGGAGTGACAGGGCTCGAACCCAGGATACTGTGCACTACAGTCACAGTACTGAACCACTAAGCCATGACAGCATTTCACTGGCACAGACACAGCAGGACAATTGTAAACTAATGCAAACATAAAGAAATGCTGTATCATGCCCCTAAAGAGGCATATGGGTAACCTCCCCCACAGGCCTATGCAGACAGAGAACAGCAGGCCAGGTGATGTGATGTGGGTTGGGTAGGCTATGAAGTCGCAATCTAATATACGTGACATTAGACGCTAAGATCTGTAGTACAGTAGTATGCCTCAAGCCAGTACGATAGGCAACAGTACAGACTGAAATGGTGTACCTTACATAGCAGTGCATGCCTAGCAAATGTGTATGTCAGGTGAACCCCTCATTCTATGTACACCCACAGTAACAGTCAGGTGTGCCCCTGGGTAGAAATGTACAAATAATAGCTGTCCCCCCTGTATGTAGAAATGTCAAAAGTCTATGTAAAGTGTCTCATGGAAGCCCTGCAGGCACAGCATGATCCCTGTTGATTTATGACACAAAGGTGAGCCCTGCAGTAAAAATACAACTTGATTTTCCACACACATATAGTATAAATGTCTATACCGGGTGTGCTCACACACTTCAACAAATGTAGTGGATTTCAGTCAGCAACATACTGAAAGGTCATACTGGGCATGCTCACACACTTAGGCCATGTCTGAGTACAGCGGTGGGCCACACATATCTGTCAGTTGCATGTTTTACCCCAGGAACCTGTCACTATTCACCAATCCTGCCTTGTGCACACAGTTATATGAAAACAGATACATATAATATATTGGAACCCTGTCATAATCAAACTATGTACCACAGGTACTTAAGTTGTTCATAGAAAGTGAAAAAGCAAAGAAGATCAATAAACCTGCAATCAGTATCATCAATAATCAATGTGCACTCCAAACATTATCCAATCCATGTTCTGGCAAAATAATCTATGAAGGAGTCCATAGAGAACCATGACGCTTCCTTCCGCTATGTCATAAATAGCAATGTACACTCATATATGTCCTGAGTCAGTGCAAACTGTAAATGACTGACATTGCCAACATCCTTTCAGACAGGCTCATACATGCATACATACCCCCCTCTCACTGACAAAAGGCCCCATCATCATACCTGGAGATTGTGAAAGCACAGATATCACATATAGAATGGGTAAACAGCTCCTTCCAAACCTGAAAACATGGTGTCTATGGGATTACATTGTTTCCCTAGCTGTGTCATAAGTGAACTCCAGAACAAACAGACCCTGCATCTGAACAGTCTGTTGAGCCTCACCCTCTGTACAGGATATGAAACTGTTCAATGGATTACAGCAACATTTGGCACACTCCACAAGTGTTCGTGCACAACAGACCATGGGAACTATTGTCTTATAAGCCTGTTAAGCCTTATCTGCAAAGCCATGGCGTCCATCATGATGGACCTCATAAACAGAGGTATTGGGAGCCTACAAACACCCAACCCTAGCCATACTGATTTGTTCAGGGGCAGATCATGGTTCCTAAACCTGCTACACTGTTTTCAAAGCAGTCACCCAGGACATACAGCAATGAAATGAGCTACACATGTTTCACATAGACCTTGTAAAGCCCACTGCAAACATCCCAGACATATGTCATATCCACATTATCAACAACCCGTGCATAAATATGTATGTCATTTGATGGATTGCCAAATGGGGCACAGATAGATTCCACAAGGTAAGAAATGTGGCCACCTGTTCAAGCTGGTAACAACTGCTGTCCCCATGGCTCAGTCATGAGACCCCACCTGTCTGGTGTATACTCTTCAGATATACAGTCAAACACACGAGGGCTATGTTTAGCAAAGGTTGTGGCTGACTGCACAAATGTTGTCATACCCTATGTTTGGGACAACAGAGACATCCTTATAAAGGTTCACAGTCAGACAGATGTGGTGACAGGATTATGGCCCTGACCTACAGTCATACAAATACCACATAGGTGCCAACACCATCAATATGGAGTTGATATGGACACATGTTGATAGTCATCTCCATTTCCAGAAACACATTCACAAAGTGTTTAAAAATACATGTTATGTGTTCCCACAAACCACCAAAGTCTTTGCATGTCGGTCAAAGGAGGTTCCCTGTGCCCATCAGTCATCAGACATGTATGAGAGTATCACATCAGAGTTGCAATGCATCTGACTAGGCACCTTGCTGGAAAGAGCACTGAAGTACCTCAACAAGAGGATTACTGGCCTCAAACAGTTGCCCCATGCAATATGACTAAATTTAACTCAATCTGTACTCTGTTGCATACTGTCTACTCATGAGATCTCTGCCCAACAGACAGCTCCATGTCCAATGCAGAACTGATGTACATGCACTATCTGTAGTAAACCCAAGCTCACTGTACCACATGCTCTAGGGATACCATCATCACAACATTAAATAGAACATTTTGGAGGGATAAAGTACTACCTCACAGATATCCCTTGCTTTGGAACAGGCTCCCAACCAACAGTAGGCCGAGTCCCTCACTGACACTCTTCCAGAGGAGCCTTGATGAGTGTATGTGAAACTGAAGTGTCACACCAGGCAGCACTTCATCAGCTCTACTACACAGAGGCCTAGGGAACTAACACCATGGGTGGAGATAGCTGCACACTCTGGCCATACTAATATATGCCTTCAGGCAGATAGCCTATTACCTACCTATGTACCTATATATATATATATATATATATATATATATATATATATATATATATATATATATATATATATATATATATATATATATATATATATATATATGTAGGGGAAACACAGTATAATAAGGCAAATATGGATGTGCACAGATGTGTGTAAGAGGGTGACCATCAACGCCCCTTCTGCTATGTACCTCACAAGACATCTACAACAACTGGAAAGCCTGCAGAAATACCTCACAAGGAGCATTGGTGGCCTGACATACATGCCATACACAGACCGTCTGTAAATGCTCCAGCTGTACTGTCTTGCATATTGCCTACTCAGAGGTGATCTCTGCATAACATACAAAGCTATGTCAAACACAGAGCTGTTGGACATGCCCCACGTAAAACACTCACAATCCCTCTGATCCTCGGACCCAAAACCCAGAGTGGAATACAGAAGGAAGGGGTGTATCCATTTACCTTATGGATACACACACCTCCAGGTCAGTAGCACAGCATGAGGCCTTGGAGACCATGCAAGTGCAAGTCACATTGGGCAAAGATGCTTATCACATTGTAGGCTGCTACAGATCACCTACCATGTCTCAGGAACCTCACTCAGTATTCCTGAGAACAGTGGAAAATATAAAGGTCCTACCAAACAGCATTATATGAGGGGATCACAACTACCCAAACATTGACCGAGATAATTACTGGTGTACAATGTCCATTGCCCAATGCTTCTTAGAGTGTAAACACTCAAATGTCCTGGAACAGCTGGCCACCATGGTTACTAGAGGTGACAACGTACTGGACTGGAGCATCACCAATATGGGGGTACCAGTGTTCTGCAACAAAGATAAACCCCTTGCTGGTAATACAGATCATAAAGTAATCACAGTGGACATCCACATCCCCCCCAGTCAAGTAAACCACTGTGAAGACATTGCAAAAGCAAAATGCAAACTTCTCAGGACCAAAGTGTAAAGTTCCAAAGCCCCCTTGCTATAGGATAATGCTATACAATCCGCAGCATCATTTACAAGTGCATTCTATGAGCATCTACAGGGATGCATGGATTGAGACATCCCAAATAAAACCAAGACGCACACCTCCAAAAGAAAGACACCAAGCCAGTGGTTTTTGCCCATACATAAGCTATACAACAGAAGGAGGAAACTAACACATGATAGGGTAAACCTCACAAAAGGAAAGGCATCACTGATCAGTATTAGGAAGACACAATGATTGTTCATAAAATAATGCAAGGCCTGTTTCTAAAGACAAAATGCCAAGGAATGTAAGAATCACCACCACAAATCCTTCGTTAACTATACTAAACATGTAGGTGGCAACTCACAAATATGCTGTTAGCCACTGCAAAGTGGCAAAACTTACACTGGACCAACTGACATTGGCCACATCCTGGTGGACAAGTGCAGTGCAACCCCCCCATCACCCCCAAAAGGGCCTGTGTCCATCCCAGAAGAATGCACAGCCCCAGACATCATGAACATGCAGGCAGAAACAGCACTCTCTAAAGCTACGAACACAGCATCAATGGGTCTGGATGGTGTGCCAGGCTGCATCTTACACCAGCCCCAAAAGGAACTACACCCTCACCTACATTCACTGTCCAGACTCAACCGTACCACAGGCTATGTACCCAAAGAATGGCATACAGCAACAGCCATCCAGCTCCACAAAGGTGTTGCCACAACAAAACCTGGAAACTATTGCCCTATAGGCCTACACAGCCTGGTCTGCAAAGCTCTGGAGCAGATTATCATGGAACCCATAAACAGACACATTGGGAAACAACAGACACTGAACTCTACCCAACTTGGCTTAGTTAAAGGCAGATCCTGCCCCCTAAACCTAGTTCACATCCTTGAAACAGTTACCAAGGACATAGATGGAGGTGAATGTAGGCCACACAGCCCACCTGGACCTCACTAAGGCCTTTGACACCATTCCCCTCTCTGGCATTATGGACAAGCTTACCAGCCTGAACATTAACACCTATGCCACAGGATGGGTGGCCAACTGTCTCACAGATCAAGCACACATATTCAGAGTTGCCTGTGCCATGTCCTACTGTAAGCCACTCACAAATGGCATCCCACAGGTCCTGGTCCTGGGACCTGACCTGTTCAGTAGATACTTCTCAGAGGTGACTGCCAACTGTGGTCCATAATCAACTCTACGGCTGACACAGACATCCTCCAGAAGGGTCTTACAGAGGCAGATACCTGGTGTCAAACAATGCCCTCAAGCAGAATGCCAAACAATACATAGACATTCCTTTGGATAAAACAAAGTGCAGACAAATTACCACATAGGTGATAATCCAGTATGTACGGAGAATGTAATTATGGACCTGTGGACCCAGGTAGATAGTACACTCTCCTTTGATGATCACATTGCCAAAGTGTTTAGAAATACCATCTATGTAGCCCACCTAATGTCACCTATTGTACACACTTTGTGTAGTCTGATGATGTCACCATCCTACAAATATACCTGTGGAAAGAAGGCCACCCAATGATGTGTATAGAGCGTCGTATAAATGAGTACTACTGCAGTATCATAACAGAGTTAGGTAGGGGTTTGAATCCTGCAACTGACAACTGTATGAGAGTCTGTGTGTGTTTCCCCTTTGCAAGGAGCAACCTTTTTGGAGACTACTACAACACATTCAAAGTGGTATTCTCACCTTTGTCAGGTTGGATGATGTCACCATCCTGCAAATATACCTGTGGAAAGAAAAGCATCCAATAATGTGTATAGTGCGTCATGTAAATGTAAACTGCTGTAGTGCTGTAACGTAATTAGGTAGGGGTTAGAATCCTGCAACGGACAATTGTATGAGAGTTTGTGTGTGTCTCCCCTTGGAAAGGAGCAACTGTTTTGAAGACTACTACAACACGTTCAAAGTGGTATTCTCACCTTTGTCAGGTTGGATGATGTCACCATCCTACAAATATACCTGTGGAAAGAAGATCTCCCAGTAATGTGTATAGTGCATATAGTAAATGCGTACTGCTGTAGTACCATAGCATAGCTAGGTAGGGGTTTGAATGCTGCAACTGATAACTGTATAAGAGTCTGTGTGTGTGTGCCTCCCCTTGGAAAGGAGCAACCTTTTTGGAGACTACTACAACACATTCAAAGTGGTATTCTCACCTTTGTCAGGTCGGATGATGTCACCATCCTACAAATATACCTGTGGAAAGAAGGACTCCTAGTAATGTGTATAGCACGTCATGTAAATGCATACTGCTGTAGTACCATAATATAGTTAGGTAGGGGTTTGAATCCTGCAACTAACAGCTGTATGTGAGTCAGTGTGTGTCACCTCTTGGAAAGGAGCAACCTTTTTGGAGACTACTACTACACATTCAAAGTGGTATTCTCACCTTTGTCAGGTCAGATGATGTCACCATCCTACAAATATACCTGTGGAAAGAAGAACGCCCAGTAATGTGTATAGTGTGTCATGTAAATGCGTACTGCTGTAGTATCATAAAATAGTTAGGTAGGGGGTCAAATCCGACAACTGTATGAGAGTCTGTGTGTGTGTGTGTGTGTGTGTGTGTGTGTGTGTGTGTGTGTCTCACCCCCCCCCCCACCTTGGAAAGGTGCAACCTTCTTGGAGACTACTACAGCACATTCGAAGCAGTATTCTCACCTTTGTCAGGTCAGATGATGTCATCCTACAAATATACCTGTGGAAAGAAGAACTTCCAGCAATGTGTATAGCGTGTCATGTAAATGCATACTGCTGTAGTATCATAATGTAGTTAAGTAGGAGTTGGAATCCTGCACTTGGTGTGTGTGTGTGTGTGTGTGTGTGTGTGTGTGTGTGTGTGTGTGTGACACTGTTGGTCAATGTGTTGTGGGTTTTGCTTTTACTACCGTATGACATATCACAATGACAAGAGTATGTGCATTACACATGTCAGGTAGCTGTGTGGCAATTACATATACATATACATACATGTGACCTCGATTATTTCATAGGGGGGAACCCTGCTTTCTCCATTAACACATCTGTTATCTTTGCCAGGGTGTGCTGCTGCTTTACAGACCTGAGGTCACATCTGTATGCTTGTGACAAGTCCAGCAACTGCAGTGATCCCTGGCCTAGGTCATCCGTGTCACACACACTCATTACGATTTCTAATGAATAGTGTGAGTGAGGGTTTATGCCTGAGGTATATTTGAAACCTGTTCAAACGCAGTAAAGTCTGTCAATGATGGCTATTCATTATAGGTGTACAACAAACTTTGTGGATATGCATGCGGACCCCTTATTGCTTATGTGATCCATCGAGGGATTTCCAAATACCTTTAGAAATGTGATTATCAAAGGAGAGATGATGTAACACTTGGATGTATGTATACATTGGTACACGCTCAACATGTTGGGGGCTAATACCCATGTGGTACTGTGGGTATACTATGTTTTGTGAAGGCGGGTGACTGTGCTTTAGCTGGCTTATAGCTTTACAGCATGGGTTTGACAATGGGTATCTGTCTGTATGATAACCTTGTGGAGGATGTGTGTGTCATCTGGAGAATGCATTATAGCCTGCAGTATGCATTTTCAAACGTGGACGGACATATCCCTACTGTGTATGCTTGTACCTAAGAGAGCTATATGCCAAACAGGGGTGGTCCCAGGAATGGGTGCAGGTGAATAACACTGGTTACTGGCATAGTATAGTACCTGAAGGATCCAAATGTTACTGTGTGTCCTACATTTGTGTGTCAGTTGTCAAGACATCATATAACAAATGTTTATGGTCTGGCTGTTGAGGTGATGTATACTACCAGAATGAAAACCAATGACAGATAGTAACAGTATCCCCACAGCACAGTGTCAAACCATGTCATACACACATGCATACTCAGGTTCCAAAATGTGTGTAGTACAATGCATACTGGCCACCAATAGAAACTATGGAGTGTTAACACTGTGTAATACAGGGCATGTCACCCTGCCCATGTGTCCACTATGCACGTACATGCAGACAGTGCACCTCCACCATGTTCACCAATGTACACCTGCAAATCTGTGCTGCATACATCCCACACTTACTTTCCACTCTCTAACACATGCTGCCAATACTACACACATCAGCCAAGTGACACGTGGGTGGACAACACACTATTGGAATTAACACTGGTGTAAATAATACTACATTGACAATTATAGCTTTAATGCATCATGCCTGCTCAGCTACACCTTCAAGGATATCATTAGAGTTTACTGCTGACAACATGCTAACATTGCTATACTGCTATAAAGTCACCCTGTGCATCAGCACCATGTTAGCCTGTTCCTGCATCAATGTTACAGATGACAGGGGGTGGCACAAGTTTCATCATATGCACAGGGTGTGTTTTCGGTTTGCCAGAGGCCTACATTGAGCCATACAATTGACATGTGTGTGTGTGTGTGTGTGTGTGTGTGTGTGTGTGTGTGTGTGTGTGTGTGTGTGTGTGTGTGTGTGTGTGTGTGTGTGTGTGTGTGTATGTGAGAGGGCCAAGAGCACTGGTATGGGCCACTGTTTATGTAATGTGTGCGGGTATGTGTTAGCCCTAGGTGTCTGGTTTATGTGTGTGTGTGTGTCTGCATGCACACAGTTCCACCATGTGGCTGCCATATACGGCGATTTGTGGGACAGCCACAGACTGTACCTGCTAGGCTTTACAGATCACCATTTCTGGCCATGGATACGGTACCTGTGCCTGGCAGGGGTGCTACTGACAGTATCAGGTACTAAGCCAGTCTGGGTACTATCCTCAGAGGTAGACATATGTACACTGGACCCAGGTCTCTGCTGGGATGGGCCAGAGCCACGTGCACATGGTCTTCAAGGACAGTCTATAGACAGCCCACCCCCAACATTGCTGGGGCTGGTACTGGCACTATGGGAGTGGCTGTGACTTGAGGGACATCCACGGTGACTGCCAGCTGCTGATGTTGCTGGCATATGTCCACGTCTACATCTCAACCACCTCGAACTGTCCTGACACATGGACATGACATTGCGGAGGACATCTAATGTCTCACCCTAACATCTATCAATGACCACAGTGTAATTACAGATGGCACCTGCTAGGTCACGAATACTGTCATTTAAAGCGGTGTTATGTGCCCTTTGTGCCCTTAGTCCCTGTCTGGTGTACCGTTCCATACGTGCCTGTGCCTCCATGACAGCCTGGAACATGCGTGAGGTTGTAAGACCTATGGCACATCTGCCAGGGGCATGATGACCAGCAATGCTCCGACGAGAACCCCTGGACATCTGCCTATGTGATACCATTCCAGACATCTGGCTATGGCTGCTGTGTCCGGATGCATGTGCCATAGATACCACACTGTCCTGGCCATTGCCGACTGTACACTGTGCCTCAGCTAAGGGCATTGGTGATGATGGATGTATAGACAGTATGACTGTGTGCATGGATGGGGTGGACACTTGTGTACTGTCGATTGGTGGCCCAACGACAGACCCTGGCAAACATGCCTGTGCCTCAACACACCTATCCTCATTATCAATATTTGTCTCAGTGACATCAGGTTCCCTGCTGCACTGAACCAGCCCAACCTCAGCACCTGCGAGAGGAAGACAGGAAACACAGTTTACGACCTGTACATGATGTCAGAACACATGCACACATGAACACATGAACACATGAACATATTAACACATGCACACATGCACACATGAACACATGCACACATGAGCACATGGACACGTGAACACATGGACACATGGACACATGGACACATGGACACATGCACACATGCACACATGAACACATGCACACATGCACACTTTCCTAAGATATAACTTCAAATCTAAAATGGTATTTGTAAAATTGCTGTATGATGAAGAAACAAAAGTCATGCCTTTAGCTAAAAGGTCCGCTGTTCTACAATCAGTTGACTTACTCGAAAAATTATATACTTTAAAATCTTTATTTTTGTTCAACACAACTGTACAACCATCTACATGAGAATCAACCATATTGTCCATAACAAGCAGTTCACTGTAAATAATGTGAAAGTCCTCCACTGTTTGTTTCTGGGCCTTGCTCCTTGAAACCCCACTTGTTGTTGGAATCCATTAGGTGGGGTATTATTCTTATTTTGAATTCTTTCTGACCTTCTCAAGGCCGGATAATTTTGATTATATGCCTCCTGATTATTGTTGCTGTATCATTGACCATACTCTCGCTCATCTCCGCTTCTATTATTTACAAATGTTTTACGATTTTGGGACTTGGGGGGGGGGGTCTTGGATATGCTATACCATTTGCATATTCTTGAATTTGTTAATCTTCCCCTCTTTAGTTGATCAATATGTTGATTTATACTATTGCAAATACGAAGATGTTTGTAGTGAAAATGCTGGTATTGGCTGTCTTCTCTAATAGATTTATCTAGCGCTGCAAGTTCATTGCTTAATTCATCTTCCATTCCATTTTGTTATGTTTTGCTTACCAGTTTATTTTGCAGAGATTATTTTATAATATTTTGGAATAAACTTGCTGTTTTATTTTACATGCTGCTTCTTTCCTGGATATCCATCAGATACTTTGCCTTCGGATTCTCTTTGTGGTTAAGGTCTATATCCCAATATATGTTGTAATATGCATAAAAAGTGCTGTTTTATTCATGTAACTTTCAACATATCTATTGTACTATGTATAAGATATACTGTTTTGTTAATGCAGATATCCCGCTATCAGTTGTACTATGTATAACATATACTTGATACAATTTTCATGGAGGTTTTCTCCCCAGGCCTCCTACCGAAAAGGGGTGATAGACCCAGCTAAACTTTTCAGATAAGCAAAAGGCAAATAAAAACATAAATGAATGCATGAATGAATGAGTAAATAATCAGAAATGCATTTTTATTTTAAAAGGTTAGTAATTTTAGTCATTGGATTTTTCACTCCATTGGAGTCCTTTCACCCACATGACAACTATACAAGAGCTTGTAGCTCTATGGCAATTTTTAACAAGTATAGCAAAATAGATACCCTACTCTGACTGAGTCCCTCTTGCACACAGAAACTCCCACTGAACTGTGGGTTTCACTGGTGTCTAGAACCTGTTTTGCTTGGACTGCTGTTATGAGATGCTGCTGGATACTTTTGCTTTTTCTTACCTTATCTCACATCACTAAACCTCTCTGCACTGTGATAACTGCTTTTCTGACAATTCCTTACCTAAGAATTATCCAGAGGTTTGCTTCTTCATAAAGATTGAGAACTCCATTCATTTGTATGGATTTCAGCTTCCTCAGTGGCCCTGCATGAATGTCACCTCTTGCAACAAACAGCTTTTGATATATTTTCTGTTATAGTGACTTTCAAGATCTAAGAATACAAAAACAGATGTAATTTCTTAAAAAATGGAATGGGTGTGGTGAATAAAACCAGACAAAAAGGAGTATCTGTGCAAACACCTGTTAAATATTCAGTCAGTCAGCTGTATTGAGAAATGACAGTGAACCGCTGACCTGATCGTCTTAAGGCCAAGTTAGCTTGAACAGGTGTTTTAAGTTCCCATTAACTCACACATCACCAGTAAATGTCTTAACCCCATCTATCAAATGTCAGGAAACACACACACACACACGTTTTTGCCTGATGCTAACACTTCGATAGCATATAGAAAATACAAAAAAGAAAAAAACGTGATTGCTTTCTATCTGACATTACATGTCATGACTTAAATGAGAAAAAAAAAACATAAGATTTGCCTTTTGTCTCTGTTTACTACAAGAAGTAAAACAAAATTAAAACAGAAAAGTAAGACAAAATATGTGTTTGTATACTTAAAATCATTCAATAAGGTGAATACAGGTTTGGTTCTGTGTTGTAAATGGGCTAATTTAGTCAAGATTCAGTTCTACTGACACTATGAACGCTGTTCGCTAAAATCCAAGCTCAAAAGCAGGAAATTTGTTTTCATACTATTTGCAGTCACTTACTACTCCTTATTCATGAAGGAAGGTATCAGAGGAGACTGATAATAAAATTAACACAGATGCCACTTAAGTAGCTGTATGAAACAAAATGAGCATAGTAGAAAGGCACTAAATTGTGACAGAGCTCAGCTCCAAAGTGGAGCACAGAGTGGCTGAAGGAATCACAAACTATAACATGAAAGCAGAAAGGGAGATAGTGATGAAGCAACAAGTAACTAAAAGAAGGCAGGTGAGTGGATAAAAGGTAGGAAGACAGGATGAAAATCATGGGGTGGAAAAGATATGATAAACAGTGTAAAAGTCAGAAACCAGACAAATGAGAGGGCTATGATTAGATGTTGGTAAAATGTCAGGTCATGAGGTGGCTTAATGGGATTATGAGCAGACTAGTATGACGTGATGATGTAAATGTCCTTTAAGAGAGAAGGCTAGAGGTAGGACAAGTGAAATCACAATAAGCAAGTATAAAACTGTGACAAGCTTTAGGATAGGTGAGTCATAGGGGAGCAGGGCAACTCTCCTTACCTATGAGTCAACTTGTGAGCTGAGGTACCTAGGAGATGGAAGTGTCTACTCTAAGGAAGAAGGAAGACAAAATATGTTAATAGGATGCCTTGATTTGCCAACATGTAGATGCTAAGTATAAACCATTAAGTATGAGTACAATATCAAAATAGAACTGAATGAGCTGATATAGGGAGAATGTACAGGCAGCAGGAAGAAGCTGGGGTAGGAAGAGGAGATGGCAAGCGGAGTGAAGGATGCTTGTAACTTAGGGCCATTGAAGAAAGAAAATAGCATGTAGTGGAATGACAGGGAGAACAGAGTTATGGGTAACTATCTGAAAAGAAAAGCAGAAAAAGGCCACATATACGTAAGGTGGAGGACTCCCTAATAGAGGAAATAATCTGGCAAGGTCCTTAACAGTAGAGCAGTAGAGGTACAGCTGTGCTTAAGATAAAATGTACTGTGGTTTATCAAGCAGACTAAGTTCACACAAACCAGAAGCAATCTATAAGTTCCTCTTCTGTAACACATCTCATTCATTAAATAGGTTAACACTAGTACAGAACTGGGAAACCGCAGTAACCGTAATGGGAACTAAGTAGAATATGGTTGTTCTAGGGGGATCTATTGTTTGTTTTTAAGGAAGGTGATGACAGACAGATGGACCAATCTGCTTTGTCAAGGGTGGCCTTCACTCCTCTCTTCATGTTTCTTAGATTTTTAGGTAAATACTAAATGCCATTTCAGCCTATCCAGTTTCCCTTTTGGTGCTCAAATTGACCTATCCAGTTTGGTGTTAGATTGCCCTTACCCATCTCAGGATCAATAGTTATATATTACCCCAAATGAAAATAAATGTGATCATACCATAAGTAACTTAAAGAAATCCATGCATGGGATAAACATTCAGGAGCTGCCTCTGTCCATTAGTAGAACAGAGAGCAGTCCTGGGGTAAATTTTCACTTTCCCATCCATAGCTCCAAGTTGAATATTGTCTTGAATATGGACGGGGATGAGCTTTGTTTTATAGGTTCATAGGTTAGTACTAAGCTAACTGCCCCTGTGAGCCATTTTTAAGCCTAGCCAATTATCCCCTTGTCAGATTTAAACCCTGCACCTTGTGTTTGTAAGGCAAACACCTTAACCAGTAGGCCACCCTCTCTCATCAGAAAGCTATGAAATAGTTTCCTTGAATGAAATTAACATAGCCTATAGAAGTATAGATATGCACCTGGAAGAATTTTTGATAGACAGAAGAATCACAGAAGACACTTATAGGTTTCTTAAAGTTGAATATCCAATATTAGCATCCCTATTTGGGATACCTAAAGTGCATAAGAGTATAGAACCCCCCCCCCCCTTCAGACCCATTATTTCGGGCAGTAGATCAAAAGTTTTTCCTATGGGTACAGCCATTGACTTTTATTTGAAACATATTTATGAAAAAATTCCCCATTTAGTCAAGGACTCATGGGAATTTCTAAAGAACTATCCTGTACAGCTTTGGAAAGATGATTTAATGTTCATCACTATAGACATTATAGATTTATTCTCCTGCATTCCCTAAGACGAAGGACTGGAAGCCTTTGCCAATAGCATTAGGCTATACGCTGACAGTGAATGGGACACAGTCTGTCTTATTATGGAGATGATGTCATTGGTTTTAGAACATAATTACATCTTTTATGAGGGAGAATGTTTTAGACAAACCCAAGGTGTAGCTATGGGAGCAGCCTGTGTCCCCATCTACGCTAATATGGTCATGTTAGATTGGGAAGCATCAAATGTCTTCAATAGTGAGTATATGATACATATTAAATATTACTCCCGATATTTGGATGATATATACATCCTATGGGATGGTACTTCCACTTTATTACAAGAATTTTTGGTTTATATTAATCAGAGTAGTACTTTTCTTAAATTTACTTCATCTAACAACTTGGAGGGTATTCCTTATCTAGACACATATGTATCAAAAGGAGATAGTGGTTTTAAGTCTAGATTGTATAGGAAAACCACTTTCTCCAATAGTTATCTTGAATTCACTAGTAATCATCCTAGAAATAAATGTTTTAACATTTATAAAGGACAGCTTATACATGCTATAAGAATGACCTCTCAGTATTCTGAGATGTTGGAAGAAGTGTCGTTTATCACTTCTTTATTCAGGGACAGAGGATACAATACTAATATGATGTCTAGGGTGAGTGAAACAGTGGTAAAGGAATGGGGAAACAAATATATCCCCTTATTAGGTTATAACTATAACTATACAGCTATCAATGAAAGTAATCAGGACAAATTTATTGAAGCTGGTACTAGCTGTGGTAGAGCTTGTGTTTATGAATTTGGCCCACATATGGACAAAGTTAAGAAAATCATGGTTAATAATTGGAACATAATTTTAGTTGATCAGGATATTGCCAACATCCTAGGGACCCGTCCCAGGTTTGTTTACAAAATGGGACGTAATATTAAAAGTTATCTTGAGAGAGGTTATTTGAATAATGTTCCAAACCATATACACACCAAAAAATGTGGAAGCTGTAAACAATGTCATGCTATTTTGCAGAAAGATAATATTATGTTGGAAAACGTGAATAGGACGAGTATTGGGTTTCAACAAGGTAATTGTAATACGATGGTCAATTATTTATCTAAATGTATGGCCTGTCCAGGATTTTATATTGGAAAGACGGAAAGGAAGTTTAAAGCACGTATCTATGCACATTTGTATAGTATTAGAACTAAAGATGATAAAAATGCCCTATATAGGCATATCAAAAAATGGGGGGACAGACATTTATTTAACATTTGTTGACCGGGAATGTCCGACTAGGTTCCACAGAGCCTGTTTTCAGCGGAGGCCCGGGGAGAAATGCTCCAGATGCATGTCTTTGGAATTTTTAATTTTAAACATAATTTTAAATTTGCCATATTGGATAGCGTTCCGATTGACCCCAAGGGTGGTGACCATAAAGGAACCTTATCATATAAAGAAATATGATGGCAATTGTATACTGACACCTCCACACCACCAGGATTAAATGATGTTATTACAATCAAACCTTTCTTGTCTATGGCTTGAATCTTATTTGTTTTATTAGTACATAACAGATTTTTTATTTTGAGTTATCAATTTTATATATATGCATACTTAGAATGTAGGAATACAGCTATATAATTCTTATAATATTTACTTAATAATTATGATTTTTGTGAATGTAGTGACAATTTGAGTTATTACAATACACAATGTAGGTTTTAAGAATTTTATAATGTTGGTTCCTTTAAATGTAGTGCTTTTGGCGCCAATTAGGTTATTTAAATGGCAACAGTTTTATTGTTTGTGTTCTGAGGAAGCTCGCATTTCAGTGAGTGAAAGCACTTAATCAGTATTCATGTTGTGTCAATAAACTAGTGGATATTATCCTTTTGTGGAGACTTGGTTCATAGGTTCATAGGTTATGTGGATAGGAGGTCTGTTCTAGAGCAGCGGTATCTTCTGTAAGATGTACTTGCCCCTCCAAACCATTCTGTTGATGTTGCAGAAGAGATTTAGATCCCTAGAATGAGTATTTCTGATGACATTTGACTTGCTCATGTGCAGTAAATCCATCAGTATTGGGTTGGAGGATGCCTTATAAGCTAAACACAGGTCACCTCTTAGTAATCTGTTGGATACCGAGTATAGTGACAGGGCTTTGAGTTGGTCCATGTTGGAGATAATGTTTGGCCTTTTATCCTTTTAGCAAAGTATCTTTGTGGAGTCCTCATACAGGTTAAAACGTTTGCAGTCCCATAGAGACCTTTCTAGGGAAAACTTAGCTCCTGGGCATACCAGTGAAAGAAATTCTAATTTCCTTTCTACATCATGGTGGCATTGCATAACACTAGGTGGTTAAATAAAAAAAAAATCCAAACTTAAGACCTTCCTGACTCTCAAATACAGCCATATCTGAAGAAGTGCCAAAATGAGGTTTCTACAATCAGGTAGAACTGCCTCTATACCTGGGTACGGTGCTTACCAGAAACTGTGATGGCATCTTCTTATTTATTCATGACCTCATTTCATGCCAGAATTAACATGTTACTAACTTAGAAGTTCTTGAAGTCTTGGTCACCACAAAAACAGCTATAACGCTGTTGTAAATTATAGGTCCCAATCCAGGTGCCCTGCTGATTATGCTACACATCTAGATTATTAGGAAAATGCATCTATTAAATCCAGTAGATTGTTTTTAGGTGACTTCATTTACCCATCCATCAACCTACAGACCCTTACAACCAATTACAGATATGCTGTCCATTTCTTAGATATTTCGAATGCCAACTCCCTAGATCACATTATCTTCCTCCTCTCTAATGCATCAAATTCTGACTCTGTTCTTACTAATATTGCCCATGCCTGCACCTGTCCAAGTGTGTCCTCTACCCCCACTAGTAAAGGATGAACACTAGGCTGTTACCTATTCCCTAAGAAGTCATACCACTCCCCTTAGAGACTACTCCAAAGCCAACCACTATTTTTTTTCTTATGACCTAAATAAATTTAAAGGTGCCCCCTACCAAACCAAACAATTGTATAGATGCATCTCTTCCCATATGTTATAAATATAATTGGAAATTCATGAATAAATCATTATTGACTGTGAAATTATCACATAATTATACAAAAACAGGAAAATACTACTTGCCATATTTAAGAAATCTCTTCCCCTTGCAATAAAAGGGATCTAAAGAGGTTATGAAAATCTCAGGTGTTCCATGAAAAGGTGTAAGGCTATTTTCAAATGAAGCTTGCCATCTGCACTAAAGGCAGCCTCCAAAGCCATCTTCTAACTAGCTCAGGATATTCAGATACAGCCCTCGATAGTGCTTGGAGTTGGTATGTAACAGTAGTACTTATTCTGACTCCACTGACAAGATCATAGCTGAAAATGAAAACTCCATTTTCAACCTTCTTATTCATCCCTCAGTCCCCTCCACCCACTACACATGAAAGTACCCCAAGACCTCTCTTGATCAAGCCCTACTTGCACTGTTGAAGACTGAGCATAATGCTTCCCATAAAACTGGGCAGTGTACCTACCTGTCTCATAGTAAGCATGAAATATAACTTTGTTCACTTCCCCCTCTTCTGAATCTATTCAACCTTGGCCTTTCCACTGGTTATTACCATTTGTTTGGAGAATTGCCATAGTATACCAGTACATAAGGGCAGTGTCAGCATGAATCCAAGTGTTTATAGACCCATAAGTCTTTGTAGTTAAGTCATGGAGTTTATCATATTTGAACTTATAAACAATGACATCAGGAACCTCCATTTTCTTGATCCAAGTCAGTTTGCTTTGTTATAGGCAGATCCTGTCCACTCGATCTAAATGATTTCTTCAGTAGTGTCATAGAAGCCATGAATAAAGGCCAATGAGTCCATACTAAATGACCCTTATTAAAGCCTTTTATACAGTTACTCATGCAGATCCTATTCACTAACTCATCCAACTGAAAATTAGCACTTATATGTAAGTTGTCCAGTGGATAGCCAACTGGTACACTGACAGGACTAATATATTAAGGGTTGGAGACACATCCGCTACAAAAAATAAGGCCTCTAGTTGTATCCTCAGGGCACAGATTTGGCACCTTCTCCAACATGTAATTTTTGATGCCAAGGAAGAAATCAAAGGACTATGACTGACTAAGTTGGCTAATGACTGCAAGCTTGGTATACAACATTACTGATAGTGATATACTCCAACAAGGGCTTGACCTGGCTAACACATGGTGCACTGACCATTGTCTTGATTTAATGCAGAAAAAGTAATGTGGTTTTATTTAGGCAGCAATATTTCCCTAGATCATACTATGTTAAGGATACCTACGTAAAATCAATGTGATCATATCAGAGATCTAGGTGCCTTTATTGAGAATGAACTGTCCTTTAACCACCACGTTTCAGTCATATTCAGTAAACCATTCTGTCTTGCACATTTCATTTCTAAAGACATTTATCTCCAGTCTCGATGACTAGATTGGTATTTCTGAATTTATCTTCAGAAGATATAGCATGGCTCACCTTGATCAGGGCAACTTATAAGAATATTGGGCTTACACTGGCTAGGTGATTCAGTGGTCATCTTGAGCATGCCTACTATATTCTATATATAATACTATGGACAAAAATAGTTATAAGAAATATGTTAATAAGCAGTTAAACTAGAATAAACACCAGCTTTCAGTACTAATACTTGTAGATCAGAATCTGAAATATTGTTAAGTATAATTGGGATTTAAATGTTTCAGGCTTGGCCAATACTGATGAGAAGTTAGGCACAAGTGTAAATCTATCCCAGGGTAAACTATAGCCTTCAGTGCTTTATACATGCACTTAGACAGACACATTACACAGATATCTGAACAGCATATTGAATGATCATAGCTGACTATAATAAGAGGCAGGCAATGTTTGCCTGAAGAACACAACAGTTAATGCATTAGTGCACTAAATGCCTAAAATATTTTTGCCATGGATTATATAGCAACACCAGTCCAGTTTTCCTTATTAACTGAGCTATGATATTTAAGTGGGGCCAGATACTGCTCACATTGGTTCCTCTATTGCCCACAGCTCTGTTAACTGTGTATACCCCAGCATGCCCCTTTGTTGAGTAGGTCTCACATCTCTAGGTAGAAATTGCCTTACAGATAACTGGACAATGGTCCCCTATGGCTATGGGTGGAGAAGCTAAGGGATGATTATCATAGCATAGTTGGTAAGTATCAGTGAACTGGTGTGTGTGTGTGTGTGTGTGTGTGTGTGTGTGTGTGTGTGTGTGTGTGTGTGTGTGTGTGTGTGTAAGCTGTAATCCTATAATTGGTCGGCTTCTCAACTCAACTATGTGTGGGCATGAAATGGAGATGTGGTTAGAGGAACACTCTGTCAATATAGTATTGTATGCTCCAGTCCTCTCCATCCACATGCTTTGCCGAGAATTTGTCAATTTCCTACTCTCCTAGTCTCCACTGGACAGCATGCAACAAACAGCCTCTCCAGCATATTTTCCCCTCCCTCATCCACTAAAAGAAATGAGCAAACACTTACTTTATCATTGCTCCCTCCATACAGCTACTCTTCCAATGCCTGTGTCACGCTGCCAGTGCAGCTATCTGGAATTTTGTAAACAATTCTGTTATTTGTGAATATTGATATGATTTATACAAAACTGCATGTTATGTACTGGGTTTCAAGAATGCAGCCACAGCATACCCTGCTGGAACATAGAAGATTAACCTGCAAAATGTAAGAATAGTTGAGGTTAAGTTACTTTATAGCTGGGCCATAAACAAAAGATGTTATCTCTCAGTTTTATTTCAGTAACAGACACAATCTCTAGAGCTAGAAGTTTTTCTATTGTCTTGAAAGAAACGTAATTACTAGGTTTAAAATGTAAAGTGTTTTATTGTTTTATGACTTGCTAGATCTGGCAAACATCTGAGAGATATGTATTTTTAACACAGAGATGTGAAATTCTGTTAAGTTTCTGTTTAGCCTGGGAACTGAAGTCAGGTGACAAAGAGTGATGTCATCCAAGCTGACACAGCAGTAATGTTTGATATTAATTTGGGAACTTTCTCAGAGAGAGACTGTGCATTTTGTATTTTGTCTTGGACCTAGCAAGCACATCCTCTCATCATCACCATCTGCACTTGCCTTGCTAATAGTAAGTAACTAGAGTACAGTAATTTATCTTATATATAGGTAGGAATATAGTAAAGATTAGTTTGGATGTTTTCTGTATTTATTTGAGACTGTCCTGCAAGGTTATCTTAAAATATTTCCTGTGATTTTGAACTCTGAAGTTACTGTGTTGATTGACTGAGTATTGTCTTGTTCTTTTATTATTTATTATTAAATATATTTAAACCTATCTAAGCTCTTAAAGTACTTGTATATGTATTTGGTGACACTGTACAGGACACTTCTAAATAGCCTTGCTCTTGGTCTAAACTACTATTTGGATTAATACTAATATTACACAGTAGCATTGGATGCACTTTGCTAAGGGCCTTATAGTATCTGATAAAGGTGGCTGGTGGCAGCTGAAACTACCTTATAGTCTGGGCAAAGGGGGCATAGCTGGTAAACCTGTGCCAGCCTTTCCCAGGTGTGTGTGTGTGTGTGTGTGTGTGTGTGTGTGTGTGTGTGTGTGTGTGTGCATGTGTGTGCGTGTGTGTGTGTGTGTGTGTGTGTGTGTGTGTGTGTGTGTGTGTGTGTGTGTGTGTGTGTGAGTGTGTGTGTGTGTGTTTGTATATCAATCAAACCTCAAAGTGTGTGTGTCAGCTACTTGGGTAGGGACACAAAGCACTGGTTGGAGAAAGAAGGTATTGGAGATCTTAGCTTGACCACTCAGCTGAGATCTCAACCCTATAACTGTGCCAGTGGGAAGTCTTACTGGGGATCTGGAGAAAGAGGGAGAAGCCACCCCCTGACTGACTGTGATCTCTGTGTGCTCTATAGGGAAATTGCACTTTACTGTGTGTGTACTTGTCATCCTCCTAATGTGCATATCCCCACAACTGTTGCCAGTGGTGAGGATTTAGGCTCCTTGATTACTGGGCCAGTGCAGGGGTGTCACAACCTGTATCACTAATCAAACCTAGGTTGTCTAGGTCATAGACGGGGCTTTATTTCACTATGCTATGGAGCCAGCTAAGAAAGGTCACATTCAGGAATGTCAGTCATATACCAGCAAGGAACATAAATAAGACCTGCATTGTAAGATAGAAATTTAATTCTAAAATGATATGTCAAAATTAAAGTCAACAATGTGGTATTTACAGTATGATGAAAGAAATAGGTGAGAATCGGTCCTTGAGGCGTAAATGAAGATAATTGTGGTAGAAGCATCAATACCATTTATGAAATGGAAAATTCTAGAAAACATGAAAAGTTAGCACTGCAGTTATAATGGCTTCCAAAAGCACTGAAAAATAAATAAGCAAACCTCACTAACAGGCAATGTTTCTGAAACTAAGTTGTTTGAAGTAAGACTGGCCTAAGGTAAACAGGCTTTGACATTTTCTTGCGGGGAGAAGCATGCCAGATAAATCCTGAGTTACTTGTCTTTTTTCTGAGAGAAGTGATTGTAGTAACTTAGTTCTTTCAAAAATATGAAGTACTGAAACATTATGCAGAATGATAGATATTAGTTTTGGAAGAAGAGATGCATTACTGCCAAATGTACTTCATCTTTCTTATTGTAGTTTGCTGCATGTGTTTGTGATCCATGATATGGGCCAGTGATATGTGCGTAGTGCTCAGGTGGAAGATACCCCCAACAATTATTCACTTGTCATGAAGGTACACTCTAGTAGGTGATGATATCTTGCCCAGTTTCATGCATTAGAAAAACAAACTTTGTCATATTCATTTGTAATTAGACGGGCAAAATTTTAAATGATGTGTTGACAACAAGAGAAAATTAATTTCCCAGATAAATAGTTAGACTGATCATTTTTGCTGGAGGAAGAAAGCACTACTGTTATGAGAAGAGGAAACATTATGAGAATGATCTCCTAACCAAACAATATATTGTTACTGTGTAGATCTATGGCTACATGTATTTAGCTCCAAAAGTAATAACTGTTTCAGGCTAACAAAGCTCTTTATGAAAGTGCTTCCATATTGCTGCGCATGATGATGGAATACAGTGTTGACGTTTAAGATAGTTACTCTGAATGAACACTGGACTACATATAAACATTAGGAGACTTGTTAGCTGAAGACTCTGTGTTTAGCAAGAAATTTATAAATATTTAAGATCATTTAGGGATAGTTATTAAAGATGAAGATTTATAGTTTCACAAGTTACCATCAACCATTATAAACTGTAAGAATATCATAGCTTGCGGACATGCAGATGATTAGAAGCTGTCATAGAATTCCCCCACTGACACAAATGTTCTCCAGAAAGGGCTGACACAGACAAATAACTGGTATCAGAGTCATGGACTAAAACTAAATGCAAGAAATGCATAATAGCATCCGTCTGGAAGTCATCCACCCCTGGTAACTATCATATTAACAGCACTCCCCTAAGAGTCGACCCTGTAGTCAGGGACTTGGTGACACACATAGACAGTAATCTAGTCTTTGACCATCATGTGTCTACAGTAACAAGACAATCATTCTATGTTGTGCAACTTGTAAATAAGGATATGGCATCTAGGTCCAAGCAGGTCATTGTTCCACTGTATTGGCATTCATCAGACCTATCACTGAGTACAATGCCCCCTTTGGTATTTACCTATCCAGGCACATCCAACAACTGGAATGTGCACAGAGGTTCCTACTAAATGAACACAGGGTGTAAGTAACACGTCCTGTGTAGACTGCCTCAAGGCCCTATCCCTGTATTTGGTCTGCAACAGGCTGTTGAAAAAAGATCTATGCTTAGCAAAGCAAACAGCATCAGAATTACCCATTCTAAAGACTTAAACCTTGCCTGTGATATCAATAGGGCATAGTGGAGAGACAGATATGTATCCCAGAGACTACCCGTTCTCTGGAATAAGCTGCCTATTCATTTGAAGCAGAGTTCCTCCCTAACCCAGTTCAATTGTGACTTGGGCAACTGGATGGAGAACAGGAAATTCTTTCCTGGTTTGGCACCTTTGTCTCTAATGGACAAAGGCAAGCTATAAATGGTTCAGCTCCCAGGCCTCTGCTTATATATGTTTCATCTCTCAAGCCCTTGCTTATACTTAACAAGGGTATCAGAACTTGTCAGAGATTTAGAATTCATAGCTAGGCTTAAAAAGGCCCCTGTGGTCATTAGCCTAGTACACATCTATGCAATTATGAAGATGTTGACTGTATCTGTGAGAACCTCCTGAAAGAAGAATTCTTGAAATAGTTGTAAGAGTGGCTTACTGGTTGTAAAATACATGTGTGCTAAAGCTATACACATAGATGATTATGAGGGTGTCACTTATCATAACCTGCTTAGTGTTTGAGAAATGGATGACAAAAAATTCACTTCGGGAGCGAAGCTCGACATTTGAATCATGGCATCCAGGTTGAGAACACATAATTAAAGGTTATGATCGGACACCCTATCATAACTTGTTGTAGTGTATGGAGCTTTATCTGCTTCATGTACTACTAGTTACAGGGGAAAAACAGTAAGCGTTTTGCTGGTTTTAAAAGCCGTAAAGGTCTTAGCTTGCACAGTCAAAAAGACAGACCCCCAGATTCATTATCCTTCCATGCAGGGCTAGCTTAATCCTGCACGGAAGCAGCTGTTTAGGAGCCAGACAGCAGCGTGCCATGCATATTAATGAAGGAGCGCTGCCTGAGCTGCTAAATGGACATGGAACATGCACAAGTGCAGGGGGCATGTCTGAGAGCAGAGCTCTCAGAATATACATGCCCCTGTAATGAAGAGCAGCAGAGTATGAATAAGAATGAGCGAGACCACTCATAGGTGCCTGCATACCCACAGCAACATCCCCCCATGTTTACAAGAGCAATAGTTAAAACATTAAATATAAAGATTTTTTTTATGAAACAGATTACATTTAACCATAGGTGCTTGGGTTTGCCCATCGCTTAGCTATGGTTAATGCAGCTTAAAAAGCACAAGGATAAAAACTAAGATATATGCAAATGAAGCAAAACAGCAATAGTGTAGTGGGCAGAGCATTCACCTTATGAGCAGTCATTCCCGGATCGACTCCCACTCAAGTCCAATCCATTTACCATGTCAAATCACTGTATGACCAATTCATTTTGTTGCACAACCTACGATAACATATATTTATAAAATTTACATATTTATAACATATATTTGTGAACTGGAGTACTGTATGAAATGCAGATGTGGGGTTTCATTGTCATAATGTTGCAAAGTCCACAGATAATCACAAATGCCCCATACAGTATATGTACACAGGAATCAGGGATACAAATGGAAGGTAAAATGTGTAATGAATGATAACTCCATACAGTTTCCAAATCCACCACTTTCCCAAGAACCATTAGACATTACTGTCTAAATTAGTGCGGTGGTAAGCGGGAGTAAGCACTAGTAAGCAAGTGTAAGCACTATTAAGCAGCAGTAGGCAGGTCTAAGCATATTTAAGCAGTAGTAAGTGAGTTTAAGCCCATTTGCACCAGGGTAAGCAATGTGCACACAGGTTAAGCAATATTGAAGCTAACTCTCTGTAAGCATACTTAACCGAAGGTTAGCATAGCTTACCCTCATGCAAACCCATGCAAACCCGCTTACAATTGCTTAAAAGTGCTTTAATCACTCTGTATGCAACAGTTGCTGTTCTGGCCAGAAACAAAATAAACAGCTTTGACAGGTCTTGAACCCAGGACCCTATACACTATAGTCACAGTAATTAACCACTAAGCCATCACAGTAGTACATAAGACTAAGGTATCACCAAACAGATCCTCACTATAGGAAATTCAAACTGAACATGTGAAAGGAATCTATATACAGTCTTATGTTGTATAACCTGCTACATAACATAAATATGTGAACTGGAGTACTGCATTAAGCCCAGATGTGAGGTGTCATTATAATAAAATGTTGAAATCCCCTAATAAACACAAGGACCACATACAGTGTACGTACACATGAATCATGGATACCAAACACATATATAACATGTAATGAATAATAAATCAATGCCACAATGCAAATATAATGCAACTTAAATATTAAGCAATGCTAAGCAGTAGCAGGAGTAAGCAATGTGTGGGCCAGCTAACTCAGTCTGCCCATTGGTATAACCCTCTAAGCAATGCCAACCTTAGGTAAGCAGGTTGGCCCATAGCTTAGCCTTTTCAAAACCGTCCAATCACAGCAAAGTGTGAGAGACTAGCCCTATTTAAACCCAACAGGTAGGAATACATCTCATAACTGGTTGTAGCTTCCCCTTGTAGGTGCTATGTCTGGAATGGGAGAGAGTATGTGCTTTCGGGTGCAGTGCTGGGGCATCCAGGAGTCCAGAGTCATGGCAGGACTCCTTGTGAAAGACCATCACCAGAGACTGCTGCAGGGCCAGTACCAGGGTTCCCAATACAAAGCAGAAGCCTGGGAACATCTCGCCCTTGACCTCACCAGTGCCACTGGCATACCCCAAACTGGTGAGCAGGTTGGGCATCACTATGCCGACCTGAAGCGGCGAAAGGGGGATCTCTTGGATTAGTGTATCCAAGAGGCTAGGAGGACAGGGGAGGTCCCAGCCATGTGTAAGTATCAGTCCACTGCCTGTTTAATAATTGCCAGCACATGTATATTATGGATAGGTATGGCTAAATATTCCTCTTATGTCTTTCACAGCGTCAAGTGAGCGAGCAATGAACCAGGAGGCCCATGGATGTCAGTTGGAGCGGTAGTGATGCGAGACAGGTTAGTAATACTCTTGCATGTACTGTCATAGAAAATAAATCTAAAATGAGTAGTAAGTTAATTGCCTGTATAAAACCTGTACTGTTTAAGGCATGTACTGCATACACCAAAGAATATGGCAGGAAAAGTCTCATATAGGTTGTATGTAAATAAAAGCATAACAGCCTGACAATAAAGGTCTAACTGCTGGACTTCATGTGTTTACTCTGGTGTAATATGGTAATGTAGATTGGCAATCACTTAATAGTACTGTTGTATTAAGCACTTTTACCTACACTGTGTTACATAAATAAAATGTGTAGGAATGTGTGCATATGACTGGTGTAATCCCAAGAGGTTATATAGTAAAACTGAGAGAGACATAGATAGAAAACAATGAAAATGCAAACAACAAAATCCAAATAGCACACTCAACTGAGACATGGACTGTTGTACTTCAAACACATGGAGCCATGGTTCGAATCCTGGGAATAGTAGCAGGATGTATACAGAATCATACCCCACAACTGTACAGATATGTCCAGTAAATTGGCCCATATCTGCTGCCTGTCCCCCTGGGAAATCAGTTGGATGATCCCAGACATTTAGGCAGCAAGCAAGAAATACAACTGATTGTCAGACATCTATAGGAACAAACCTGTCACTCCAGCACCTCACCAAAATGTTATGAGAGTAATAATCCAAGTATGTCCCAAGTTGTGACCAGAGTGTGTACAGTAACAGAGTGAGAAGTATGTGCATAATACTAGGGTGGAATCTGGTAATTTATGTGGCAACATTCAGGTAGTGCTAACAAACATTGCTCCCACGTCTGTCAGATATGAACACTGTGCCTAGAAACAAAAGACTGATACCCTGTGCTGGTAATGTTTATCTGGTATTGTATGGCATTGTTAGTGTTGCAGTTTCTCTGAATAATAAGGTGTTACTCATCACTGTCACCCACACTGTGCTACATAATTTAACTGTCTAGGAAATCCTGTATAAGAGTGTTGTAATATAAGGTCAGAATGTAAAACCACAGGAGAATTGTAGACAGAAATCAGATAAGAGATATACAGCAATATTTATATAGCGCACACAACTGTGATGGACAGTGTTTTATTTTTAGTAGACACAGCCATGGTCCGAATCCTGGGAGTGGTAGTAGGCTGCATACAGAATCATACCCCACAACTGTACAGATATGTCCAGAATGTCCAGTAGGTCAGCCCATATCTGCCGGCTGTCACGCTGTCCCCCTGGCATATCAGTGTGCTAATCTCTGACATGTAGGCAACATTTCATGTCATATAACTGACTGTCAGACCTGTACATATTTGGAAAATGTCAATGAAAACAAACCTGTCATTGTACAATTCACTAAAGGTTTAAGAGGGCAATAGTAGAAATATGTCCTGGTTCACCTGCATGTGGTCTAGACATGCCCAGAGTCTGTGCAAAAAGAGATGGGCAGGTATGTGCATAACATCAACCTGGAATCTGGGAGTATGTGTAGAAATAGTTAGTTAGTGTTAACAAACAATTCCTCCACAGGTATACTAGGTAAGAGGTGTATACTGCAGGTAAAATCAGTTTATGTATATAGTTGTTGACAGCCATACCACTGTCCAAAGTAAGGTAATAGAGTAGTGTATTAATACTTGTAAGGTACAGCTAACAGCACTGACTGGGAAAGTAATGCGAACTACAGGAATATACTAGTTGTTAATTGACATCACCCCCAACCATATCTGCAACAATAAACTAAATCGGTATGTGCTGACTTAACTCTAATGTTGGGACATATGTCCTAATGTTCGATAATTATTTAAATCTGTTTCTCTGCAAGTACTATGTTGAAATACTCCCACATTGGTGGCATGGTGCCATCAATGTACCTGCATGCTGTTGTAATTACCACTGTGGTCCCATATATGCATGTGTTCTGTTTGCTATGCAACTGTTCCATATCTGGTGTTTGGGTTAATGGGAATATCTATGCATGCTGTTATACCTAATCCTGAAATGTGTTGACTATTACTGACCCACATATGTTGATAACACTTAAACACCATAGCACGTATGGGAATGTGGGTCCCATCGGACCCACCTGTCCCACCTCAGCTGGCCATGGAACCGGGCACCAGCACGTCTGGGGACCAAACTGGGACCTGCTTGTCCGTTGGTCCTGCACCACCTTCTGGTGGAACCACCTCAGGGGATGGGGCTTGCCCCCCCCTGGGAGCAGGTGCATACAGAAACCTGTCACCCATTGACAGGTCCGGGTCATGGTGCATAGTGAGCTCCGCAAGGAGGTCAGAGATCTGCTATGTCAGCTTGAGGGCCATGTGTCATGACTAGAGGGTCGGCCTGGCTCTCTAACTCAGCCCCCAGCACAGCCACCTTCGGGGCTGTGAAGGTGCAGCGTTGACTGCCCATTGGTGGGGACCTCAGACCCACTGTTTCCACTAGGGGGCTCATGGACTTCTGATTTCCCAACACGCCTCCTCATCAAGGTGTTTACCCCCCACATGTGTCATATACCACCCATGTATCCATCTTGTTTGTCTTGTCTGTTAACCTACCCAACTTACCTCCCCAAATATACCTACTATCCCTTCCAACATTCCACTCTCACCTGAAAAAAAAAGGGCAATCTGTTCCCAAAAAAAAAATCTCACTCCATACATACCTGTCCATTTTGCACATGTCCACTGGACACATGTAATCTTGTCTAATTAGCTTAAAACCATATTATTGTTGTCCTCACCCTTCTCTCAGGCATATGAGTGTACAAATCTATCTCCAAATTCAGTGTATATGCACAGCTGTTGCTGTAGAAGAAATGGGCAGCTATGGACCTTCCCTACACCCTTCCTGCTCATCCCTAGATATTTTCCCTACTGTCTTTCCCTCTTTCTGCCCCTTTTTCACCACTTTCCTATCAACCCTTTTTAATTTCTTTTAAAGAAATTAATGCAGGGGTAAGCGGGAGTAAGCACTTTTAAGCAGCAGTAAGCGGGTTTAAGCCTGCTTGAGTGGAGGTAAGCAATGCCTACACAGGTTAAGAAATTTAGAAGCTAACTGAGTATAAGAAACTGAACCAGAAGCTAGCAGTGTTTACCTCCATGCAAATCTGCTCAAACCCACTTACAACTGCCTAAAAGTGCCTTAATCACTATGTATCCAACGGCCCTTGTTCTGCCCAGCAACAAAAAAAACAGCCTCTGCAAGGCTCAAACTCAGGAACCTGGGCACCATAGCCAAAATGATTTACCACCAAGCCCTTTCAGATATACATAACCCTGATGTTTTCACGAACATATCATCCAGCACAGTCATTCAACAGAACAGGAAAATTTATTTATGTAGATGTATGTGTGTGTGTGTGTGTGTGTGTGTGTGTGTGTGTGTATGTATATATATATGTATATATATATATATATATATATATATATATATATATATATATATATATATATATATATATATATATATATATATGTGTGTGTGTGTGTGTGTATACATACATATATATTTATATCTAAATAGATATACATACACACACACACACACACACATATATATATATATATATATATATATATATATATATGTATATATACATACATATATATATATATATATATATATATGTGTATACAGAGATAGATATATATATATATATATATACATATATATATATGTACATATATATATGTATACATACATGTATATTTATATCTAAATAGATATACACACACACACACACACACACACACACACACACACACACACACACACATATATATATATATATATATATATATATATATATATACATATATATATATATATATATATATATATATACATATATATGTATATATATATATATATATATATATATATATATATATATATATATATATATATCTATAGATAAATACATATATGACCACAGGCACCATTAATGGGGGTGAGGGGGCCCAAGCAACATACGTCTTGTACGTATTGATATCCTCCCCCCTCACAGCCAAACAGGTCCGCCCTGCAATACAATACCAACTGTTGGAAATCCTATAACCAGGACCTAACACAACATGGGCACAAGATGTTAACAGTAATCAATGTGATGTCAGGCTGGTATCAATAACATATGCAGTACAGTCTGGCTACCATAGGGAATGTACAATGTGGAAGCAATAAACATTTCTAAGATATATATACACAGACACGTATATGCAGATACATATATATATATATATGTATATATACATATATATATATATATATATACATATACATATATATATATATAACTACACACACACACACACACACACACACACACACACATATATATATATATATATATATATATATATATATATATATATATATATATATATATATAGGAAGATACATATTTCGAGGGTGCACACCATATGGAACAGCCAGTATGCCTACAGTTGCCAAATTACCAAATTGACACTGTGTGAGTCACCCATACAACAGACAATTGTTGCCGGCAACAAATATACACAGAGAGGTCAAAGGATATAACACCACACACAGGTTTGCAAACATGAGAAAGCTTTATTTGTGTATTATTACAGTTGTATATGCCATGTCATATAGCTGTTTAGACTCTGAAATACATATAAACAGACTAATGCAACTGTCTAACAGATAAATTAATACAGTATTTTAGAAAGCATTATGTATGTTGCTGTCCAGGCCAAGGTCTTCAAGTAGTACAACAGTAAAGACAGACTGGGCCACAGGATAACAATCAGTCAACAGTAAGTAATGCAGATGTATAGTCCAGCAGCCTCTATCTATACTCTGTACACAATCCCTAGGGGGTAAAGACCTCAGCTGACACAACGGGATGTATTTGTTACATAACAAGGCATAACTGAAACCATCACAATCACACTGACAAGCAGAACAGTCTGTATGGCAGGAAGCAGTAGGCCTGCATTTACCCAAGGTGAATTGTATGGTAATATACATTCAAATACCTTAAGGCAGCTTACCCCTGATACCCCCACATGTTGTAAGAGCCTAGGTTAGTTATGATGCACCCCTACCATAGACTGACATACAGGGCCATATACCACTGTTACATACACTGACCTCTGGACTGTATAAGGGCACACATGTATTGTGCAGATGACGTCCATACATATATGGACCCAACCTCACAATATGTGTGGGGCCACAACAGCAGTGGAATGCTGGCAGGAATGGCAGCATGAAATACTTACAAGCCACTACATAACAACCCCTGACAGCATGTCATATGGACAAAGCCTGGTAAGTAGGTGGATGACAGAGGCTGGAACACAGGTCGATACGTGAAATAATGTTGTCATACATGAAGCAAGTCACTGGTGTTACAGGATAGTCTGCAACATACCCTTAGTCAGGAATATGAAGTCAGAAACACATATGGATGTAGCCATGTTCTGATAGTACTCAACACACACACTGCCAGTGATATATCTGACACAAGACCTGTGTGGTGGACAGGCAAAACATAACACACACACCTCTGGCCATGAAGTGGATAGGCACACAGTTGAGACCTATGCAGACAGACTGCAGTCCATGTTAAACTGTTATGTACACACAAACCCTGTAACACTGGTGCTATACAATGACTACAACAACAGTACTCACACTCTGTTTGTAGTTCTGGAACCTCATACAAATATGTAGCTGGCCTGAGTGTGCAAGTTATCTTGTAAGATGTATTGCTAGCTGCTGTCTGTAACACTGCTGCCCACACACAGGAAGAATGTCCACCATACAGGAAAGGTAAAGGAACCACGCCCACATGATGGAGGGATTTATAGTAGTGGGTTGCCATGACAGTGGTAACTGGAAGCACTACACAGCATGCTGCATGCAGATAGCAAGTGGAGGACACTGGTTGGTGCAGAGGCCATCACCTGTTTATGTGCATCACCCACAAAAGCCATGCTGCAATCCTTTTCAAGCAGCTCAATCCATTTACTGGAGAGAGTGAGAGAGAGAGAGTGCGAGAGAGAGAGAGAGAAGGTGAGAGAGAAAGAGAAAGGGAAAACAAAAAACAGAAAACAGATCCCGTACCACAACCACACCAAAAAAGAAAACAAAGGAAGCAGACTAAAATCATAGCTAAGGAGAGAAAAAAAAACCTCCTACAGGGACACTATCAACAACAGACCTCATCCCCACAACAGGTATGTGAAGTACATATGCATGTAATTGACTGTAGTACTTGGTCCATAATACTGGGGTAGATGATGTGGAATGATATACATGTGCCATCAGGTGTTGCTGTTGTAATGATCTTCAGCTAAACAACTGCTTTGGACATTAGAGTCTGTCCCTGTGGGTAGTGGGCCATACCCGTCAACTGTGTAGAGCATCATCAACTGACAAGATGTAAGCCAATATAGTGTGTGTTGTGAAATGGAAGGGATGTATATTACTGTGGCCAGTAACTGGAGGTGGAAGTAATGCCATAATGATGGACATGTGGGTTCCAGAGCCCACCACTTACAGTACACTCAGGTTAACATGTATTGTAGCATGCTGAAATGCCATAGGTGTGTAATAGGGTTACCTGCAATCTGGCCCTATATATACCCCCCATAATGTTAGGCTGTGTCCATATGTGGCACATGTCTGTGGTGTAGCAAGGCAGAACAATACAGCTGTGCAGGCAGGAGTTTTGAGATTGTGGACCTGATGTCTGAATGTACCCTATATATATATATATATATATATATATATATATATATATATATATATATATATATATATATATATATATATATATATATATATATATATATATATATATATATATATACATGTATGTCTACAGATATACAAATACCCATATGTAAAAGAAATTCATGTTTACACTATCAAAGTACGTTCCCTGAAAAAACTGAAAATTATAGAAAAAACAAGGAACGTTCCACCACAGTAAAATGATATGTAAAACTTTAATGAATAAAATCCATTTAATTGCTCAGAACCAGGACAAGCACTTTTGGCAATATGCCTTCTTCAGACCCTGATTTGTTAGGTCCTGAGTATCCTGTTTTTAAAATACTAACATCCAATCACAAACCCTAACTTTTTAATCAGATGACCCATCCATAAATATGAACATACACTCATTTTTCGCCAATTTTCATGATCAGACCAATCATACTTTGTTAAAATATGGAAGTTCACTTTTTAACCAGTCGAATATCTCTTCATGCTCTTCCTATACACTTTCCTCCATTGTGGACAAATTTATTCAATCCAGGATATTTGGCCAATAATATGCATATAAACACCATGCCCCTTTTTATCTTCCAATCAGAAGCAAAAACTTTCTTTATGCAAAACAACATCCAATCAAATGTAAAAACTTTCTTTCAGTGTCCAGTGAACAACTTCCCATGTCTGAGACACTACAGGTCTCTACGAACTGTTCAAAAATCTGCTGTATCCATTGTATCCATGCATGTATACATAATAACGCCATCTTTATAGAAACATTTTGTCTTTATTTGGTTGTTACTCTCCAACATTATAGGCTGTATCTCTCAGTTACATATCACTAGTTTTTAGGGACCAGTTCATTATTATTCTTGCATATGTAAATAGTTCATTTACTAGCGGGCTAATATTTAATGTCAATATTAGAACATATATACCATTTCTTTATTTTAATCTGCCATCTATTCGAAAGACAGCTAATTCCTTCATAATATAATACTGTTAAGTCTCACTGAAGTATAAAACAAACATACCCATATGTAGACACACACATATATATATATATATATATATATATATATATATAAACACATATATACAACATAATATACATCTACACACACACACACACACACACACACACACACAGGTGTATATATATATATATATATATATATATATATATATATATATATATATATATATATATATATATATATATATATATATATATATATATATATATATATAGATGCGCATGTCTACATATATACAAACACACACACACATATATATGTAAATACATGTACCCAATATTACCACCATAGTGCTGCAGTCTATGTGTGAGGCAACAGCACACATAGCAATATACACAGATATATACAGCTGTAAGTGTGTGCAACATGGATGGGTATGTCACATGTGAACTCCTTGTTGGGACCACATTGCCCTTGTCTGTGAAGTAGGGAATGGGAATATGGGGAAGGATGGCAGATATATTTGTGGAGGTGGTCCAGGTTGGTAGATATAGAGGACAGCCTACAGAGGCATTATATGACACATGTGGTGGATAAACACCCTGGATGGTGTGTGTGGTCTGTGATGAGCAAGCCCCATGGGCCCCCATATGGAAACAATGGGAAAAAGCCTCCCAGCCATTGCTACTCACAACAGCAGTCCATAGCCCTGAAGGTTCCGGGCCTGGAGGCTGAGCAGGATGAGCATGTGGACCCTGTGAATGTGTACTGGGTACCTCAAGCTGATGTAGCACATCCCACAAGTGTCTGTGGAGCCCCCTATGGAACAAACCCTGGACCTGACCTTGGGTGACAGGATCATGTATGTGTGTGCCCCCAGGGGGGACAACATCCCCTGAGGTGGTTCTACCTGAAGGTAGTGCTGGACCAGTAGATGAGGAGGCCCCAAGGTGAGTCCCATATGTGTTGTGGCCTGGTAACATGGCCAGATGAGGTTGGAGAGGTGGTTCTGCTGGCATATATTCCCTAAACATGTTATTGTGTCACTGTTATAGAACATATGTGGGTACTAATAGTCTACACAATCCCAGAATATGTCCAACAGCATGCATAGATATCTCCAATAACACAGAATGTCAGATGTACAGCAATACACATAACAATAGATGCAATAAACCATCATGATAAGGGTGTGCACACATATGCACACTCGGAGTGTATGCATCGTGGTCAGCATCCACACACCTAACACATTTCGTAGACACTGCATGTGAATGTACAGGACATATGTCACACATCAGGCTCATGTACTGTTAATATATGTGGTGATGTGGTCCCATGGCAGATCAAGGAAGGGTGTGGCATATCAATAAGGGTATGTACACTCCCCATAGCCATGGTATGTTCTGACAGTTGTCATTGTAATAGTATTGGATTGGTCATACATGGTCCACTGATGCTGAGATCTGTAAACCAGACATCAGGCATTCACAAATGACATCTGTCCACATATCATCCCAGGTATGTGTCACTGAAAAACATAGGGGCTGTGAGCATTACAGCAGACAGAACTAACACAGTACTACACATTCAGCAATGGGTTGTACATCTGTGAGGTTTGGTGCACAGTACATGACAAGGTGCAGAACATGTGCACAGCAATACTGTGTACATGGGTGCAGTGTTTTCCAGGGGAAGAGGCATCACCTAATAACACAGCCCTTGCATCACACACATGTATACTGTTGCTTGCATGGATTAACTATAGCTGCACTGCATACTGTTGTGTACCATATGTTATGCATGTTGACAGATGGGTAATGGGAGAACTATGCTGCTATCTTTGTTCAACCTCACCTGAATGTGTGTGTGTGTGTGTGTGTGTGTGTGTGTGTGTGTGTGTGTGTGTGTGTGTGTGTGTGTGTGGTTATTTTGTCTGTAGGTTCATTCTGGTGAAGTGGAGGGAGGTTGATGCATGTAGGATGTGTGTGTGCATGTGTGTGTGTTTATGTGGTTGTCCATGTATGCACATGTGATTGTGGGGTTGTTCATATGGCAGCACTTCCCTTTGGGTTCGTGCAATACATGGACATGGACTGACACATGACACACCAGGAATACTTGTCTGATATGTAATCACAGGACAGCTGATAGTATAATAAGGTCTGTAGCATGGAACATGCATAGGGGCGAAAGTAGACAACAGGTATACCCTTAATATTGCCTTCAGCAGAGAGGTGAATGATGACCCACGTATGCAGGGTAAACACTGAATGACAGCAGTGAGGCCATGTAAAACCTACTCCATTCAGGTCAAGGAGGTTATGGAGTAACAGGTCTTGTGTTGAGATCACTTGTCTAGGCATTTAGAGGAATAATACATTAATGAGTGGTATAAATGAGTGTATGTTACCAAGTGTGATGCAGGATGTGGAACTTATGGGAATAAATGTGGGACTGTCTCTAAAATCATGGACATGTAGGTATTAAGGTGGAATGTGTGTGTGTGTGTGTGTGTGTGTGTGTGTGTGTGTGTGTGTGTGTGTGTGTGTGTGTGTGTACTGTTATGCAATGCTGTACAGGTCTTAAGGTGCATTTCTTGTTTTCCCCCACAGGTGGCAAGGTGGGTCAGGATCCCTCCTGCATGCAATCTGATGTTGGTGTCCATACAGACACCGAAGATGATGATAATACTGTTGAGGCACAGGTGGGGTTGTCAGGGGCCGAAACTGTGCCATCATTTGTCATCCCCCTCTTAGCTACCCCAACCCCGCACACAGTTTCAGTGCCTATACATACCTCATCACCAGTAGCCATAGGAGAAGGACAGTTGGAGGTTGGTGGAAGTGCATAGAAGAATGTGGTATCCATACCTACTGTGTCTGGTCACAGCAGGCATAGCCGGATGTCTGGCAGGGCACCACATAGGCAGATGTTCCAAGGGTGCTCATGGTTGGGCCATTGGTTATTATGCCCCTGGCAGAAGTGCTACAACTTGTACCACCAGGAGCATGTTTTTGGTTGTCGTGGGGGCACAGGCACATATGGAACTGTACACCAGACAAGGCCTGAGGCTGCATAGAGCTGCTCTCACATCTGCAAGTGACAACTTCCATGAACTGTCTGGTGCCCTCCATGCTCATACCGAGGTCATGGATAGCTGGCTTGGTGAGATGGTGGGCCTCATTGACCGTGGTTTGTCCGGGTTTGATCATGTGGTGGGAGTGCAGTGATGGCCACGTGGACGTAGGGCAGCAACACCAATAGCTGGCGGTCAATGTGGACGTGCTAGGACACCAAGGCACTCATGTAGTGGCAGTACCAGCCCCAGAACTGCAGGATGGGCACTGTCCACAGCACACCACAGCAGGCCATAAGTACACGGTCCTGGCCAGTCCCAGGAGGGACCTGGTTCCAGTAGTCATCTGTCATCATCAGGGGAGAGTAGCACATCGAGGCCTGTACCTGGATGTGCCCATGGAACCCCTGGCAGGCACAGTCTGTGTGTCCATGGCCGGAGGTGGTGAACTGCACACCCTACCAGGTATGGTCTGCAGCTGTCCAAAAACACCTGTATAGGGCAGCCACATGGCAAAACTGTGTGCATGCATAGCCACACACTATACAAACACACCTAGGGCAACCCCATACCTACACACACCACATCACCATGCCCAGTTCAACTAATTACACCCCTCACCCACACACATGGTGTCAAATGTATGGCCCACCCTTGGCCTTTGGCAAACCAACAACACACCCTGTGCATATGATGATACCTGCCCAACATCCCTGTCATCCATAACATTGATGTAATGTTATCCATTTGTGTTGTAGGTGTACATCTTTCAGCAGGAGGATGGTCTGCAGTCATATTCCACATGGAGTATGGCACTGAGACATGTACAGTATGGTAATGGGGGATGTAATGGTTGTAGATGGACAATACATAGTGTGACATACCATCATATACACATTAACAGACACATAACAGGCAGACACACATCCAAGAGACCTGGGCCTAACAGTGCTAACTAACTTGTCTGTGTGTCCAATGTGTTACAGGTAGGCTGCACACAGCATATGCATAACTGGGCTGGCTTGTGGTATCAGTTACCTGTATGGTTGATGGTGACAGTGGTCACCATAAAGTGGTACATGGGACATATACTGGGTGTACCATCATGTAGTGACAGTGTACACAACACCCACATCCCACAGTAGATATTGTACTCACTGGAACCCATGATGACACTGTGAAATACCCACAATCACACATTGCCCATGACTGCAATACAACTCATTGTATATCACAACAGTGTTACTACAGGGATATGCATCTAATGTACATGTCACAACCATAGTAAGGTGTTGCATTGTCATGCCTCACCTATGGGCAGCAACAACACTATCTGTACTACTGTGTGGCAATGCGTATTGTAATAGGAGTATGTGGCCTCGGAATGCTGTACCCTACAGATATACAGACATGCACACATGCACTCAATGGGTATCCCATGCCTATCGACCCATTTGGACAACACTGTTGAGATGGTACTGCAAAGCTCATGTAGCGGGTAGGGAGAGGAGTGTAACAGTGTACATATAATGTCCGATACAGCAGCAGCCACATCTGACTATGACACTGGGCATTGCGGTGGTTGTGAAGCCTTCCTGGAATTCCCAACTACAGGTGTACTAACACACAGACACTGCTATTCTCAGTAATGCACACATACACGTCAGGACTGGGGTGCATTGCTGCAGGTGGTCATAGCTGTGTACCTGGCTATTGTCCATGGAGAAATGGGTTGTGCAGGGGATTTGTGTACAGTGATATCATGCCACATGCCACGTGCCAGCAGACAATCTATCGACATACACCACTGTGGTGACCACCAGGGTGAGAGTGACATGCATCAGCCAGTGCTCTGGGTGCCTCCTGCACATGGCCACTGATGTGATCCAGTTGACATGTATGCAACATGTATTACAACACATGGTTGGTGTCTGTGATGGAGACCTGTACCCAAGCATGTTCTGTTGACTGTGGTAGTGTAGTGGAGGTACCTGTGGCATGTGGTGCATACAGGATGTTGTCTCCTATATGTGCCAGTTATTATACAGCTGGGCAGACATGTCAGTGTCAATCAAACTTAGGTTGCCTGTACATATCCAACCTGGATACCTGCCATCTGCACATCTGTACAGGGACTGACATACATCAGCTTGGCAAGTAGCTATGCAGTAGGATGAATGTGACAACTGATAGACATTTGACAACAATATGTATGCAATTACTACATGTTGGAAGCTCTCACTAACATGTGCTGTACAGACGGTAGTCTACAGTTACATTCCACATGTTGGATCATTACCCAGTAGGGGATATATACTGTGACACAGCTCACACACTAGGAACATGTCAGTGAGGCCTCAGAGTCCAGCTATGCCTGCAGGTGTGCTTGTTGTCAGTACTACATTTAACACTCTACTCTTGTCTGGGAAAGCACTGTCAACAGTAGTACCACCATGATACACTACATGCCAATGTGACAGCATGTACCCAGGGTTACTACCCCTGTATGTAACACATTCACATGGATAACAGTGCTGTACAGGTCTCATATACTTGTGTGTCCCAAACATGACACTCACACCCCTTGTTACTGTAATGACAGCACATAGATGCATGTATTGTGCATGGCATTGCATACACTTATTACATATGTCATTACACTGCTATGTTATCAGACTGGTTACCAGGGCTAAGCCATGCTTGGCAGGTGTCAGCACTGCTGCAATATAACAGCCAAGCAGATTTGCCACTGGTAAGTGAAGCCTACACAGTGTAAGCGCCTGTACATTTAACCATACCTTAGCACCACTTAGCTTTGCGCAAACCTGTGCAAATGTTCTTAAAGCTGCTCAAAACTACCTTACCCACTCTGTATCCAACAGCCCTTGTTCTGCTCAGCAAAAAAATACATAGCTCTTGCTGGTCTTGAACCCAGGACCCTGTACACTATAGTCACAACAGTTAACCACTACACCATGACCACTATGAAGACAGTTGTTGTTTTTCAAATATATCTGTCACTACACATATTGATTAGTATTGAACAATTGCTTTGACTTTCACAATTGTGTAGTACTTGTTATTGATATTACTGTTGCATCACATATGGTGTTATAAGAAAATATACACAGATACATACGGTGAGATACATCTGGGAAAGTATACACAACTGTAATGTTTACACATGACAGGAATATGGATATATACATATGCATATGTTGATATATGTCTACATGTACATACACATGTATATTGATACATATGTCTGTCTACACATCTGTATAGTGCATCATATATATGGCCATTTGTAGATCTCTTTGTATATATATATATATATATATATATATATATATATATATATATATATATATATATATATACAAGCACATCCTATGTGTACAGATATATCTATTTATGTTGATATATATGTAAATATCTATAACTATATGTGCATACATATCTATTCAGATATACCTATTTATATTGATATATATGTAGATATCCATAACTATATGTGCATATGTATCTATATCTGCATATGTGTAGACATATATTGCTGTGTATATGTATATATTTGGGTGTTTATATGTGTATATATATATATATATATATATATATATATACAGATATATATCCATATATGTATGTAGATATGTATATATCTATACAGATATAGGTATGTATATATATATATATATATATATATATATATATATATATATATATATATATATATATATATATACACACCATATGTCCAGAACATGGAGTGGAGTCCTACCTCTGCACCAATTGTCCCAACCTCTTAGTGCAAGGGAATGTCATGTATGTATTGCAGGTATTTATGTAGACTGTTACTACTGTAATAGGGGTTGTTTTAATAGACATGTTGTGTATGGGAGGTCACAACTGCTTTTGACATGTGCGCCATTGGCTACTGACAGACATCCTAAGGACATCATAGTACAGTACCACTGCTAGCACAGTAATGATCCTGAGGACTACAGCAAAGATATGACCAATATATGTGGACAGTCTGGCACTCTGTGGTCAGTCCAGAGGTGTATAGATATCCCCTTCATGCAAGACATGTGGACCACACCGCCCAATGTGGATGCTAATAGCCATGTACATGGGTATATCATGTAAATACTGGACTACATGCACCCACTCAGTTTATGCATACACACACGCCAGTCTGTCCTGACACATATTACCTGGTGGTGCAGAGGTCACATGGTCACATACTACCCAGTAGTTAGTAACATGCATCTGTACAGAATCCCACTGCTTTGTCAGAAATACACAACAGTTGTGGTGGCCTGGCAGCAGTATGTCTTGTAAATAACTGGACATACCAGCACACTGGGTAATTACACTAGGCTGCTAGGCATGTCACAAAGCACTATGCAAACTACAGGCAGACTGCCAGAACACTGGACTACATTTTGTATGGGGGAATACACATGTACCTACGATTATATTATGTCACAGCACAGAGTAACAGACACCTGTAAGAAAGTCCATACCCACAACCAATGTGAACACAGCCACAGCCACATATGGTACACAAGCTTAATATGACACTATATGGACTGTCTGATAAACACCATCCTCATATGTGCCACTCACACACTAACCCTACATACACTGGATCATGCAGAGTGTAATCTGATGGCTGTCTGTGGTATGGGACACGTGTGTGTCTGGCCCTACAGACATGTGAGCCAATAGGGTACCATACACTGGAGCAGCATGTAACATCAGATAGAACAGGACCAAGAACAATGGCATCTACCACAGTCTGTGCACAGCTCAAGGTACGTATGCACAATACACATACTGTCGACAATCACCCTAAGTACACAGACCCCAGTACTGTACACACAACTGCAGAATGCCCAAGTTATATCCTCAGAAACCACCCCCTACTATACATAACATGTCTAGCAATTTGATATCTGACTGGCTTGTTATCAGGTATGATGTCAGTAAATAATGGTGTACAGAACATATGCACCTCTTACTGCATGATATATGTACAAAGGCTGACAGACTTGTGGCTGGAGCGATGAATACTGGCCCAATATTGGCATTTGCTGTGATAACCTCATACATTTACTGTTGTACCAGTGTTTGTTGTGACATATGTCCTATGAGGGATATGAAGTCAGTAACTCTCATGCCTGTCACCATGTACTAACTGCAATCCTCACACTATGCTTCTGCAGTTCTCAGATAGGTGTTCTGTGAGTAACACAAGAAACAAAAGGCTCCACACACTGCCCAGTCTGCAGACGACCCTACAGATGGGAGTTTCCTCAAAAACATAGCACTGTCATGACAAGTATTAAAAAATGTAGATCAGCCATATCCACACACAACCTGTTAAACCAACATTGCTCCAAATGCAGAATATCAACACTTACATTCTGTAGTCATGTCTGGCACATCCCTCTCCTGTCTGTTGGCCTGTTTCCACAGTGTATGTTGTCAGAGATAAATCCCAAAACATCAGTGATGCTGTTTGCCAAATACCAGATCTAGGTCCTGCTCACAGTGAATAAAAAGTCCGAACGCCAACATGATGTTCCTAGATATTGAAGTGTGTTTCCATGCAATTGGCTATGGGAATGTTTCCACAGCTGTTCCACATGCAATCAGCTAGAGGACTGCAATTTATGCAGAGGCCATCAACTGATCATGGGCCTCACTTACAAAACACATGTTGCTGCCTAAGCAAAGCAGGTGTACTTTTCCACATCCACCAGTGAGGGCATGAGAAAGACAGACAGAGACAAAATAAGTCAGGGAGCAGGTAGGACAGTAAAACCTAAGCATGTTTGTGTCACACACCTACCAGTATGGGGTTTCAAACACCTGATTGACTATGTATTACTATCACATGTATATGCAGTTATTGCAGGCACCACATAACTTACATGTTGAGGAGCTGTCCAAAGGTACATGTGATGGTGAGTGACATCTGCAACAGTGATATAGTAGTGATATGGTAGTTGTAGTACACATGCCTGTCCACATGAACTGGTGTCAGCGGCAACACAACCACAGTCTCTCAGGGATTCACACACATTGACACACTTGGCAGGGTTAGGAATACACTTCCTAACTAGTTAGTTTGCCACAATACAGTAATGCGCAGGTATCACATGCACCACGGCGGTTATCCAGAGGTTATATGGGCAAAGGGTAGGTGAAGGTGTCTGACATCAGACAGCATGCTTCAGTATGCCAATGGGAGGTGTAGTGAGTGTGAATGTGGTCGAAAGCATCATACACCACACACACACACAGGCACAGGGTGCCAGTACTGACATGCATGGGTGCATTGCTTCATGGGTGTGTAGTGGTTGACTGTGCCAGAAGGCTGTACAAGGCTAGGTGAAGGGTATACCTTGGCATCAGGCCACATGACAATGGTCTGCAGTGTGGCTCAGGGATTTAGTGTCTGGATTGGCCCACACAGGTGGGTATTGTATTCACCATCCAGTCACCTGGGTTACTATTGTGTGTGGCCAGTACTGTGCAAAGCTTGCCATGTATGTGGTCTATAGTTCATGACGTGGACAGTGTTTGGGATGTGCACACGTCCCACATGAATGTACATTGACATGTGGAACTGTACCTGGGGTGTCTGGCCCATGTTGTGAACACAGATTGTTATCATCAGATGTGCCAGTTCTGGTCTCATGTGGTGGGAACTGGTAATGGACAGCAGGCTGACCCTGCACCTACATTGATAGCATGATACAGGTATTCCCTGGTGTCAGTGGCATCCGTCCATACAGGGCAAGTGTTTAAGGCATGGTATGTCCTTTGTGGGTCACATTTGATGGCACCATAGTTGTTGCAGGCATCCAGTGGAGAACATAGTGAAGGTTCACTGTCTGCAGTTATGTGTCTATTGTACTGATGGACAGGGTATCATGTCCTCTGTAGTCCACTGCAATCACACCATGGTTACTATCTGTGGGCAATATGCAGAGTACTACCAACATAGCGGTTGTTGCCTAGGCAAGTGTGTTTGTGTATGAGACATGGGTTGAGAGTGTTTTTCTGGGTAATACAAAGGTTGCTTACTTTGTTCGCCAGGCCTTGATGTCACATGTAGGAGTATGTATTGGCATACCAGCCTCTCGGCTATTTGACATCTGTCATCCTTGTAAGGTGGACATTGTGACATATAATAGGGCCACCATACCACAATGAGTCCAGTTGTTACACCCTCACAGTCACCTCCACACAGGATATGAATGACAAACAGAACCACACACACACACACACACACACACACACACACACACACACACACACACACACACACTTGCCATGTTCGGAAGTAGAACTCCTACCTAACTAGTTTATCACACTACAGCATTACACTGTTATAGGACACGCCACGGAGATTACTGGTGTACTGTTTCCCCAGAGGTGTACTTCACTGGGAATGTCCTCAGTAGGCTTGCCAAAAAAGGTCAATGGAGGTTGTAGTGACTGTGAATGGCCTCAAAAGCATTGCACCCTACACAGACAAATAAACACACACACAAACATCCACACTTGCCATGTCTGGGAATAAAACCCCTACCAAGCTACTACATCACACTACACCATTACGCTGTTATAGGATGCGCCACGGAGATTACTGGAGTACTCCTTTCCCAAAGGTGCATCTCAAAGTGAATCACATCAGCAGGCTTGCCAAAGTAGGGCATTTGAATTGTAGTGAGTGTGACTAGCCTAAAAGCATTGCTCCCTTCACATATGGCAACACACACACACAGTTATAGTAAAAAAACACACAACCGTCCTGGATAAAGTGCCCCTTTGAGCCAAAAATGCACTATTCTCTAAAAAAACATCAAGGAGGCAGCACCTCAGCAGGTAAACAAATGAGAAAAGTTTAATTAATCCACATGAACAGTTATACAGTAAGCACTTTCACGTTATCAAAACATTTCATCAGACTTTCAAATGCCCTGCCTTGACTAACATCAATAAATACTAAGTTCATATGCAGAACACCAATTACACTGAAGAATCAATTATGACATCACACATACATAAGCCTCATATACAAAGGTTAAAAATATTCTTGTGAAATTAAACTTCTAAATTATAAATAGACACTTTATAAAACTACTTAATCAAATAAATATAATTTATATAAAAATGTATAATGAATCACCCCATATTAAAAAACATAATATAAAAATATCATAAAAAGAAATAACTTATATGACTCTTGCTAGTAATCCCTTCATAGAAAACCTAATCTGATGCAACATCTAGTGTGGATAAGGTCTAGCCAGGAGAAAGGGTTTTAATGTTGTCCTGTCATTCAAACTGCTCATTCTATGAGCTTGTAGGCATATGATCCATTTGTTCTCTTGACCCTCCTTATAATTCTTGATATTACCTATTCTTCGTGTTATTTTGATTAATTCTAGCACATTAAACTTAAACTTATGCATCGTCCCATAGGTCAATACATGCTTTGCCAGAGCGTTCTTAGCATCCTCTTTGTTAACTGCATATATATGCTCCCTGACCCTTTCCCTCAGGGTCTTATTAGTTTTACCTGCATAAAATGATTTACATACTTGGCATTGTGCTAGGTACACTAGGTCCCTCATCTTACAATCAGCATATTGCTTAAAAAGATACTCTTACCCAGTATCAGGGTGGACAAACCTATTGTCACCTGCCATATAAGGGCATTTGTTACAGCCTCTGCAGGGAAAAGTTCCCTGCCTATCAGAGCGTAATACATTATGGACTCTATCTTGCTCAGAGCAAAGCAGTCTCTTTAAGGACTTTGTGTTCTTATAAGTGTATCTGGGTCTAGTTCCCACTATCGCTGAAATATTATCATCTACACTAAGTAACTTCCAGTTTTTATCTATTATCTCTTTCGCCTTGACATTTTTATTTGTAAAAGGAATTGTTACTCTAAGCCCTAAATTATTTCTTGAACCCAACTCTTCACTATCAAGTCTATTGATTTCTACACCACCATTTCTTTTAAAATAGGGTCTCCTCTTCCTCCTTCTTTGTGATTGATTGTTATTCATAACTCTCTCTGTTTCATCCACTTTATAGCCTCGTTGCTTAAAATTATCTGTCAATGTCTTGCATGTTTCAAGATAAGACTTATCATGACTGGTGAGTCTAGATGCCCTAAGTACCTGGCCCTTCATTATGTTAGAGTACACATGGGCCGGATGCATACTAGTGCGATACAGCATACTATTCCTCCAACATTGTTTCCTAAACATGTCAGTGTGCATGCCCGCTTCATTCCTAGTTAACTGTACATTAAGAAATTGTAACTTAGTGTAAGAACTGTTACATTCAAATGATAAAAAAATCAGTTGTTCCATTTGTATATTGAACACATTCTTCTAGTTGTTCACTGGTGCCTTTCCATGTTAGGAAGATATCATCCACAAATCACTGATAACATCCAATATATCACTAAACTCTGTATTATTCATCACGTATGTCCTTTCCCAATATGCCAACACTAGGTTGGCATATGAATTGGCACAAGGGGTGCCCATCGCTACCCCTTTAGTTTGTAAAAAGTACCTTTCATCATACATGAATATGTTATTGTTCAAAGCAATGTCTAGCAGGAACATATATCTCATAATAAGGTCCCTAGAGACCCCTTCCTCTGTTAATAACAACCTCACATAATCCATCACTCTGTTATTGGGTATGGACGTAAATAGTGAAACAACATCAAGCATCACTAGTAAATAATTTCCAGTTACCTTACTCAAAAAAACATATTCAGCCTAGGTCTCCAAAAACTGTTGTGTATCTCTAACCACAGTAGTTATCCTTTCTACTAAGGGTCTAAACTGTTTTTCTAAGTATATGGAGAGGGGCTCAGTGAGCTATCCCCTTCCTGAAACAATAGGCCTAATGCTAGGATCTATTAAACTTTTGTGAACTTTGGGCAATCCCCTAATAATAGGGATAACCGGTCTCTCCACTAGGAAATACTTGTAGAAATCTATGTTTATTACACCACATAACAGAAGATCATACAATTCACCATGTACACGTTTGATATACTTATCTAAGCACATCATGTTTAATATTTTGTATGTATCATCAACAGTTAACAACGACTGCATTTTCATTTTATAAAACTCACTGTCCACTAACACTATAGCTCCACCTTTGTCCGCCTGTCTAATTATAATATCATCATTACTCTGTAATTTGTTAAGAGCTTCAAACTCTTCTCTAGTTAAATTAAAAAAGTCAGGTCTAACTTGTGACTCCCAAAGCTGTAACAAATCATATTCACATGCTCTTTCAAATGCATCCAATAACGGATGCATCTGCGGTATAAAAGAAGACGGTCTTTTAAATAAACTATAATCATGTCCGGAAGTTTCACCAAACACCATTTTCAGAGCTACGTTTCTAGTGAACATCTTAATGTCAAGTATTATATCCATTAAGTCAGTATTCCTCGAAGGTATGCACCCTACACAGACAAACAAACATACACACAAACATCCACACTTGCCATGTTTGGGAATGAAACTCCTACCAAGCTACTACATCACACTACAGCATTATGCTGTTATAGGATGCACCATGGAGATTACTGGAGTACTCCTTTCCCAAAGGTGCATCTCAAAGTGAATCACAGCAGCAGGCTTGCCAAAGTAGGGCATTTGAATTGTAGTGAGTGTGACCAGCCTAAAAAGCATTGCTCCCTTCACAGACAGCAACACATACACACATACACACAGTTGCCATATTGGGGATTAGAGCTCCTACCTAACTAGTTTATCACACTACAGCATTACACAGTTTTAGGACACATCACAGAGATTACTGGGCTATTCTTTTTGCAAAGGTGTATTTCAAAGTGAATGACATCAGCAGGTTTGCCAAAGTAGGGCATTTGAATTGTAGTGAGTGTGGCTAGCCTAAAAAGCATTGCTCCTACATAGACAGAGACACACAGTTGCCATGTCTGGTATTAGAACCCATACCTAACTATTTTATCACACTACAGCATTACATAGTTATAGGATGTGCCACAGAGATTACTGAGCTATTCCTTTCCCAAAGGTGTATTTCAAAGTGAATGACATCAGCAGGCTTGCCAAAGTAGGGCATTTGAATTGTAATGAGTGTGACTAGCCTTAACAGCATTGCTCCTTACACAGACACACACACACACACACACACACACACACACACACACACACACACACACACACACACACACACACACACACACACACATATAGTTGCCATGTCTGGGATTAGAACTCCTATCTAACTAGTTTATCACATTACAGCATTATGCAGTTATAGGACGTGCCACAGAGATTACTGGGCTATGCCTTTTTCAAATGTGTATTTCAAAGTGACTGACATCAACAGGCTTGCCATAGTAGGGATATGGGGAGGGCAATGTGTGTGCATGAGCCATAACCCATTCATCTAGAGGTAGACACACTACACTCAGGCACACACAGATTTATATTCTGCAGGTACATGTATACAACTGCTAGATGACCACTGCCTTGTACAGTCATGTTGCACAGCTAGCACTAGCATCACAGAGTCTTTAATGTTGAGGGATACCAGTGGCTAATTTCTACAGTGAGTGACATTTACACATCATGTGGTTATAGCCATTTGGCTGTGTGCTGGGTGGGACAGACCTCATGATGGAAGGCTCTTTGTCAATGTCACTCTCTTCCACACATCTATGTATGTGTACGTTTGGCATATTATAGTGTGCTGTCCTTGGAAATATGCGTGTATTCCTCTCCAATGTGTGTGCAAAGTATGACTGGTGCATACTGAGGAGTGTATGCACTAACATCTGCAACTGTCAGATATGTGTGGTCCACTGTTGTTGCCAGACATGGGCTTTATTTCTTTAAGTGTGTGAGCATGCTCAGTATGACCTTTCAGTATTTTGTTGTCTGACATTGCCTTAATTTCTCTAAGTGTGGGAGCATGCCCAGTATGCCCTTCTGTATTGAATGTGTGGATCTATTTCAGGTAGATTGTACTCCAGTGCAGACCTTTGTGTTCTACACCTACAGCTAGCAAACTGTTTCTGCAGGATATCTGTAGATCAGTTGGCAATATGGGGTAAAACAGTGCAAGAGATAGTGAGTACTGTAGGTGATTGTGTCTGTGCTGCTACTGCTACATGAAACTGATGCTAGCAGAGATATTCAGACATGTGTACTGCTATACACTGTGATGTTTTATGTCCTCAAGTACTGTCAGGTAGACACTTTTGCTCACAGTTATGTCCCGGGGAACACAGGGTGAATACAGCTGTGTCCAGTATTGTAGTCAAATGTCGACATATTCGTGGAAAGTTATGCCATTCTGGAGGGGCAGCTGCAGACACTTGCTGCTGGGTCTGTGTAACCAGTTCAACACCTTGATACAGTGATGACAAAGGATCCCATACTTGTACAGCATTAACGTGACAGTGTGGCCTTATCTTGCTGTGGCAATACCTCACAGCTGTACAGATTTACACAGGTTACCCAGAGGCAGGGGTCATAAGTCAGGACATTACCCCTATTGTGGTGTACAAGTAGGTTTGTAGTCACCCATTTTTGTGTTTGCAGCCAGGGATAGTATGTGCACACGGCTGTGTTTCGGACTTTGCACAATCCATGCTGCCCATGCTCCCACCCCCCCTATTATTCTATCCTCTTCCATATATTATGCAAACATTCTCTGATACTTTACCTATAGTTATCACCTCATCAGAGCTGCATTTTGGTGTTGGTCTACAGTTCATGCAGTGGGACATGGTGGACATGTTACTGTGGTTTGTCCAAATGGCCTTGCAAATGGGTTATGTGGAGTGTGTTATGTTGTTATTTGGGTATCCATGACATAACATACATTGGCAGTATGGATGAGATGCAGGCCTTTGGCAGAGGCCTGTAGGCCATTTGGTGGTGATGCAGGCCAGCTGTAGCAGGCCATTGCATTCTGTCAGTCGTACAGTACCAGACTGCTATACAGTATATTCCCCTAGGGTGATAGGGTAGGTGTGCTAGGTGTTCATGCCAATACTTTATATCAGTATTGATCAGGTGATGTGTATGCTGGCAGGGTGCTGCTTACAGCTAGGGACACACCTGCATGGGACACATGCACTGCATGCTGCATTCTTTCACTATTGCCATACACAGGTGGGGGTCATAGTGTACCCATTCCCAACAGTAGGGATAATACTGGAGAGGTACCTGTGGGTGTTGATTGGGTGAGCTGGGTGCATGTGTGCTATGGACACTACTTGCATCTGACTCGCAGATATGCAAGGGGCATTCCAGTTATGCTGGCTTGTGCAGGGACATCAGTTGTTTCTCAATACATCAGTCCTATCACCTTTGTGATCTGCAAATGTTTGGCCAGACAACATCGGTATTCCCTACTACAAGCCCAGATAATGTGATGCATACCTGTATGTACAATTCCAAGGGTGTTTCCATTTCATGATTATACACTGTGTGTCTGGGGTACTTTTCCCTGTGTACTGCTTGTATATGTAGCTCAACAGTCATGCCATGTCCATCTTTCAGATGGTGACACATATTACCGCCGTACATTTACAATGGCTTACTGCTAGAATGTGTTATACTGAGGAGCATTGTCTTTGGCACTGCAGTTGTGAGGACTTGGCCCTGTCATCGGCAGTAGTGGGCAATGGCCACCAGGTCAAACCTCAACATGCATACATACTGACCACTCTCACACAATATGAAACACACATCAACCTAACACATGCATACCTGCTACAGATGCTACAATCTCTCCTGGTACCTTGGCCTTCTCAGGTCATCTGTGCTCCACTGGTATTATACCTACACATGCATGTTACTACATGTCTACATCAGATTGGGGGGAGCATGCCTGACTGTTACTACATAGGACTGGGGGGGCACACCTGACTGTTACAACATGTCCACATCGGATTGGGGGGCACACCAGACTGATACTACATTACTAAATAGGATTGAGGAGCACACCTGACTGTTTCTACATTTCTACATAGGATTGGGGGGCACACCTGACTGTTTCTACATTTCTACATAGGATTGGGTGGACACACCTGACACTTGTACACATTTGCTATGACTGTACTGGTATGTCAGGTACTCTATTTCATACTGTATTGTAACCTATCATGCTGACTAGAGGCATATCAGTGTAGTACAGGTCTTAGGTTTGATTGACCTTCATATCAGTTTCTGACTTCTTACCCTTCAGAACTAACATCCCACTGCCTGACCTGATGTAGTCTGTCTGTGTAGGCCTGGGGGAGGTTACCCATAGCCATCATTCAGAAGCCTTAGCACGGCCTTTATTTGTGTTTGTCTATACCTGTCCTGCTAGCTGAGACTGTTGTTGGGTATGTGAACCTCCCTGTCTGGCATGTGTGTGTCATATGGACACACGTGTCCCAGCACATTTCCTGCAGTGGGTTTTGTCACCATGTGTAGTACTGGCTACTATGGTGACACCAGTATTTGTTAAAGATCACATGCTGCCACTATAGGTGTCTACTGTCTTCTGGCATTCCATTCAGCCACCCGGTTCTCTTGCATGCTCAAATCCATACCATAGATACAAGTAACAACACATACTACTCCATTCGGCAATTGACAAGAAGAGTGACTTACCTTGTGGCTGTGCCAGTACTGAGGATGGTGGTGGAGGGCTGCCTATGTCAGATGCACATAGTACACTCCCTACACATGGTTGAGCACAGAGAGAGTCATGTTTGGCATCCCTTTTACTGTATGTGCAAGTCAGAGAGAGGTGTCATTCCCTGGGTCCCTCCTGTGTCTCTGTATGTGCTATGCGTTGCCTCTTTGCCAAGGCCAGGGCATACAGGGCATGCCTCCTTCTGCCTACTGGGGGAGGCTCAGGTTGTTCCTCCTTCGAGTCACTCTGTGCCTGTGCAGGCCTTGGCAATGGTGGGGGGCTGTGTGTCCCTGCCCTCTGCTGTTCCTGCTGCAGCTGTTTCCGCAGAATCATATTGTGTAGCATGGCACATACAATTTGAGTACATGTAGCTGGGGAGTACTACAAGGCTCCACCGGATGTGTCCAGGCACTGGAACCATGACTTGAGCATCCCAAACACATGCTCTATTATAATTCTGGTCTGTGTGTGTGCCTCATTATGGAGTTCTTGTTTGGGTGTGTGTGCATTTCTGTTGGGTGTCATCAGGCACGGCTCCAGTGTGTAACCAGCATCCCCCACTAGGTGACCGTAAGAGATGTCCCCACTAGCAAATCTCTTGTACAGCTGCATCAGATGCCAGATGTAGGAATCGTGATAGCTTCCAGGGCAGCCAGCACACACATTCATTATTATGCCCTGGGCATCGCACACGACCTGGCCATTGATGGTGGGGAAGCCATTGAAGTTGATGTAGACCATACCCCCCTTCACCGGGTGGTGCTTTGATGCATATGTGCGTGCAGTCTATAGCACCCACTATCTCAGGGTATTTTGCTATTTTGTGGAAGAGACGCATATTGCTGGCCAACTCCTCACGGGTGTTATGGAAGTATACGTGCTCAATGGCATGTGCTGACTTGGCATCCAGGAATTGGTGGAGTACCCTGGATGCTGATGCCTGTGAGATCCCCATTGTATTCCCAGTTCACCTTTGGAAGGTACCTGTGGCTAGTATTCTTAGGCTTACACATACCTTGGTATCCACTGGGATGGGTTCCCCTTTGTTAGTTCTGTGTGTTAGGCGTGGGTGGAACCACTCAACAGTTTGCTGTAGGAGGTCCCTGTCCACCCTATAGCACTCCACTATCTCCAGCTCATGTAGCCCCTGGTAGGTTACCCTGGGTCTGTACACTCTTCTCCGTCTCTTCACTGTGGATTGGTTGACAGCATTCTCATCCTCACCATCCTCAGCCTCTTTCCACATGTTGATGTATGATAGCTACTGCAGCCCATATCATTTTGTTGTTTTTGTTTGTTAAAATTTCCCCGCTTGTATACACTGGTGGTGTAGAGTATGTGGGAAAAACCAGTGGGAAAGATGTTTGCATAGTTTATAGTAGTGTTCTGGGCTGGGCTGGTCTGCTGCCTGTGTAATTGGCTGATTCTGATACATTTCACCTGCCAGATATGCTATTTCTCCCTGCTTACCTTCCTACTGCTGTTTTCCCTTCCCATTGCCTTCCTGTTTAAGCCGGGGGCGCGCCGTACAAACACAGTGCTCAAATATTCACAGATTTGCTAGTTCCTGGTTTACTTTTTCCCCCCTATAAAACCTGGTGCGTGGTGCACACACCCGCTTAGGCAGTGTAAAGAGTGCTAGGCAGCCTCAGACACACCCCCTTGCTTAGCTCTGCTAAGCTAAGGACAAACCTGAGCCACAGGGCTCCAATCCGCTTATAGTATGCCTGACCCCCCCCCCCCCCCATGATGTCAGCTAACTCCAAGGCTTGCACCAAGCTATTCTTGCACTTACACTGTTGGGCGCTGACTAGCATTGAGGGGAAATCTGGGATTCAGTATCATTCCCCTCATTTGCATAGGATTGCCTGCTGATGCATAGTTACAGGTCCCACACTGAGCCTCCCCCCTTAGCAACCACTATTCACTGGCCATGTTGTCTTCTGCCTGTCATTGAGTATATTGGCAAAATAGTGATTTTGGTTAGAATGCTTATTTCAGTTTTTTTTAATTATTTTTGCCCAATCCTGTTTGAGCGCCGCTGCCCTACGCTTAAACAGCCAAAATCGGCTAAAAAAAATAAAAGTTATTTTTTTTAACTGTTTTACATGCCAATGACCATATATTTGGCCATTGATATGCTTTGCATGTTATATGCAGCCTTTATTTGGAGCTGTCATGGCTCCGTTTTGTAGTTTGCAGAAATGTACTTGGTTGCTAACCCAGTACATTTCTGCAGATTACACTAGTCCTGCACGGCCGGCTGCCAGCTTCCTGATTAGTAAATTCACCTCATTTGCATGTTTTTCACCTGCAAATGGGGTCATTTGCATACCGGAGCCGCGTCCGTGCTGGACTAGTGCAGGAGTGCTCGTGCACATCCCTGCAGCTTATTCCTGGATCGCACGGTGGACATATTGCCTGCTGGAGCTCCAGCACTAGTCCTGCACACCGTGCAGGGCTTGCTGAATCCAGGGGAGAGTAACACAGCCTTTTGTTTACACATACCTTGCCATACCTCTCAACTGTCCAGATTTTTACAGAATGTCCTGATTTTGTTTCAAATGTTTGGTCTGTTCCTCACAAAATCTTTGGTTTTCAGACAAATCTGTGAGGATTGCTGTTACTAAATAATGACATACATTTGAGTCTCAGACTTTATAGACTTCAAAAAATGCAGGTGAACATACGCATCCTGTTATTTTAACAACTTTCTAAGTTTATAACAGGAAGTCAAAGACAAATTACCAGTACAGACAGCATGCAGAAACAAATCTGTTTTTTTTTTTATTCTGCTACTGTCTTTGCCAGTCAGTACTGGCAGATTTGATTGCCTAGTGTGAGACCCGACTTTAAGAAGTTAAGCAGGGGGTGCTTGACATCTGTTAAGATCGGGTCTCGTGCTATTACTAGTGCTTTACTGAGTTGTCTTTTACTGAATATCGAATGTAATCACTGTGCCCTTTGCTCTACATCAATATTAGTTATTGTACATGTAAAAGGTTAATGATATCCTTAAATTGTTGTCTTAGTAAAACATAAACTGCCAAAGAAAGTTTACTATTAAGGTGTTAAAACAGCCACAATGGATCATACCGGCAGTCTTTAAAACAACAAGGGTAAACAGTAGTGGGTGTCTTACTTAGCAGTTTTACCTACAGGTTCTCGTAGAGGAAATGAACCTTATTAAATTCACTTTGCTGAATGAAAATCAGAGTGTTATACTATGACTGCCCTAGCAGGCGGGGACAGAAATGCTCAATTAAACAGCAAGAAGAAATAAGTGAAGCTCAAGTATTAGGATGCTAGTAGGATGCCAGTTTAAGTGTGGCATGAAATACCAGGCAGGAACAAGTAACATATGTCACTGATGGGGAGGCACGTGAAGAAATGACAGAGGGCTATCAGAGAGGGGGGGGACTACTGTAATGACACTTTGAGGAAGAGAAAGAAAAGGATGAAAGCAAATGGAGGGCAGACAAGGAAGCAACTGCTGTAGAGCCAAGTATGAGATAGAAAAAAGGGCAAACTAAACAGTGAGTAGCTCTGGCTGATGATTAAGTAGCTGTGTCAATGGCTGAATAGGGAGCACACTCACATTTGATGCTGGAACATCAGACGGCTCTGGGTTCTTTTCCCAGACTGGGTACTTGGGTTAATTACCCAATATTTACACTGCAAAGGTGGTGCTGAACTCCTGAGTGTGCCACCCTTTGTAGATGTTAAACCAAGGAGTCATCTGACTGAGTTAGTTGTAGCTCAGGTGTATCTAAAAGATTTCAAGGCACTTAAGTAAAAAGCAAGTAGGGGAAATTCCATGGTGCCTTGGGTAAATTTCTCTCTAGTTAGTATGAATACCGCCTCCTGATTCCCCTGAAAGAGGACACTGGCCTAGTTGGACTAATCCCATTCACAAAGAATAATTAAATAAGTAAGTAAATAAATATAGAAATGATGGTTCATAAGGCTGGTGTATGTGAGTTGGGCAGACAGCTGCAGTGAAGGCAGTAAAAGAAAAGCAGCAATAGGTCTATAAAGCTGCAGATAGTTTGGTTAAAAGTTATTTCAAGTCAAAGCTTTACTTCATCCATTGTAATAACACTCAGGGAAGGAAATTACAAAACAGAATCCAGATAGGATAAGGGTATTGATGCTTTCAGTGCAAGGAGCCTTAATAAAAATGACACTCCCTACAAGCACTCCTTATACTGGAAAACATTGATATATGCATCATCACACAGATCTGGTTCAAAACCAATAAAAGCATTCCATAAGTGCAGGATTGCAATGCCCACCACATGTTCAGGTCCACCGCATTAGATGATGGTACTAAAGATGGCAATGTGTCCATATTGTTAAAAGAAATCAACTCCAGACAGAATTGCTTGGGAAGAAAATATCCTGGAATGCCTCCATGTCCAACTTTTTCAAACTCATATCATATCATAGTTAACTATAGGATTCCCTCTTTGTCTGCCTCAGCCCACAACTTCTACCTGACTAGTATGGAGTCCCTATGAATTAAGCCAAACACCACTCTCCTAGGAGACTTCAACTGTGAGACATATACATCCTCAAATGTGTACATCCAAACATTTCTAGATGTCATTAATACAAATTCTCTGGATCAGTTAGTCTGCACTCCCATCTAAGGATGATAAAATCTTAGACTTGGTTCTTATGAATATGAGCCTGTTTTCTCTCCATCAGTTGTAACTTCCACTCTGGTCAAATTGGACAGCATATAAGTCACATTCATCCTAAGACTAAAGCTGGAAGCATCTTCCAATACATTGGTATTCAGAGATTATGCTAAGGCTAATCTACTAAAGCTGAGTGATTACCTGGCTAAATTAAAAAGCACCTTCCATGTTGACAGCTCCACTGCATATATAGAATCCTTTACCACCAAATTCTATGCACATGTGAATAGCTACATAGGAGCACCTGTCCACCTCAAAAGTAAATGCAATGCCATATTAAAAACAAATCCCTTCTGTGCAACCCTAATATAACCAGGTTCTATAATCAAATATGAAAACTAATTGCCTGCAAAGATAAATTTAAATCTCAAGATTTCAGTAATGCTTTTGCTAAATTTAACAAGGAACTCTGAACAATGATCAAATCGACCAAAGCCAGATATGAGGTAAAGCTAACCACCTACGTGAAAGATCACCACAAAGCATTCTTTAACTATGACATAGATGAAACAATGCCCAGTACTGATCAGAGCAAATCATAAAGGATATCACATACTCAAACCCAGGAGACATAGCTACCTAGTAGCAGACAAATGTAGTTCAAACCGCACACCCTTCTCCCTTCCTATATTTTGGATCACATACCTGCATCTACACCCCCTCAAATCTCTCAAGAACAAGTCCTCAAGAGGATATCTAAGGATAAGAACACTACTTATATGAGTCCAAACAACATACAGAGCTGCCGACTGGTCAGACTGAAACATTCCTTGTCAGACACCTAACAGAGGTTATTCAGTATCAACCTTCAAAATGGCTTCATGACAGATGAATGGAGAACAACAGCCATTCCCTTGCACAAAGGTGGGGTGTCAATGGACCTAGGTAAATTATAGACCCATAAGCAACACTATTCCACACTCAGGAATCATAGATAAACTCTCCCAGCTACTTGTAAATCCCTATGTAACTCATTGGATAGCAAAGTGGCTCACAAATAGATCCCAGAAAATTAGGGTGAATGGCACTGCCTCCTCCAAATAACTATCTTTAAGTTGTCTTAAATGTTTATAAAGTATCCCAGGATTCGGTTCTTAGGCAACTCCTCTTTGGCATTTACTTCTCTGATGTCAAAGCAAATATTATGGGTTTATGACTGACCATTTTTGCATACAATTGTAAACTTGGTGCAATTATAAACTCTACAGATGACATCAAAATCCTCCAAGAGGGTCTTTCCCAAACAAATGGCTAGTGTTAGAACCATGGATGAAAACTACATGCTAAGAAAGGTGTAAGTGTATCATATGGCAAGCATGATGTCCCTTGTAGCTATCACACTGACCCATAGTCAGGGATCTGGGAACCTGTGTTGGCAATAATCTGTCTTTTGATTAGAAAGTATTCACTATTGTAAGGAAGTCCTTTTTATCCACAGTTGCCAGACTGTCAATAACTGAATCTATGAATGGATACTTAAGTAAAGCGAAGGCATTCTGTTCCGGGATATTGTTGTTAGATGCCATTGAGATGACTTCAACTCATGGCAATTCTATAGACAGTTTTTCTAAATAGTTTCTGGCCTTCACAGAACTCTGTAAGGGTTTTCAGTGACATTATCTGCTGCCACTGTGTCAAGCCAACAATTCAGAGGTCTACCGCTCTTAAAGATCGCCACTCACCATAACAATCATAATGCCTCTCTCCAGTGACGGTTACCCTCTCACGATGTGTCCAAAATAGAAAAACTTGATCCTTGACATCTGAGCTTCCAAAGAGAACTTTGGTTGGATATCTTCAAAAACTGATTGATTCATTCCATGTGCAGTCCATTGGATTCATAATAGTTTATGCCTTTCAGGATATCAAATAGCTTTATTTGGATAATGGCAGCAAAGACAGGCAATATTTTTGCTTCATTTGATATGATATGTAGCACCACAGTTGTTACATAATGGATAAATACAATTTTGGGGGTTGGGAGATTAGAAGGTATAAAATATGATTATGTTGATTACAATCATATGGTAAAAATTAAATGATAATGCTGCGGTATCTGTCCAGATAACTGGGGTAGAGTTTGAAGGAATGGATACCTAATGTGGTCGTAGAAAGCTGAATTATCTTTTACAGTGATTAGGGGCAGCTGCTATTGTGTAACTATAACCAGTTTACCTTGCATTTCAATTTTGAATACAGGTGGCATGACAAGGGATTTTATTTGTCATGTGCATGGATAGTCTCCATGGGGATCAGGATAATTGAGATAAATATGAGAGAAAATGGATGCTGCCTTGTTACCTTGAAAAGTAAGTGTGCTTTTCTTGGTGTAGGTAATCATCTGCTTTGTTGCAGTCAGTTTGTTTCCAGCCATGTGAACTTGAGCTCACTGTTTAGATGAACAAGACTAACAGCATGGCTTCAGGATGTAAAACTAAAATGAATTACTCTGAGAAACCCATTTAGACACATGAAGAAAATGCATACTCCATACATGCAATAAGCAAAAATCGGGACTGAGTGCTCAATCCTGATTCTGGGGCTATTTGACAGAAAACTTAACCGGAGTGCCACTCTGTCATACCCCCAGATTTGAAGAAAACTACTAATCCCTCCAGTAGGGCCCAACTGTCTTTTAACTGTAAAAATGATAAAATACAGTACTTATATGACAGTAATGCAGTTAATAGGGTGGCTAAGCAGAATATAGAACCTGTAGTATGAGTGAAGGCAGAAATAGACAGAACACAAATATGTGGATACATCATTATATGTACCAGACTTCAACAGCAGTGCCAGTTCCACACTGTCAATGTAACTGGGAGTGAAATGGTACAAGTAAACATAGTGCTGGGTAAAAACTAGACCAAAATGAGCACTTACCAGAAAGTAAACAGCAAGTTTTAAGACCACAAGCATAAAACATATGCAAGCATAATACAGAAATAGCTACAAGCACAAAATGAAACCACAATTTCCTATAGTTCCAAACAACAGATATTAGATTAACAACCACAGCAGTTATGCCTCATTGAATTAACATTCTAACATTAGTGAGTAAACAATATTTGGAAATATCACATTTAAACACCGACCAACAATAAATACTCTAAGTATAACAAACAGAGTAATTTGGGGCTTTAGTTTCAAAATGAGAAGTAACTGATATAAAGTGAGCAAACAGATATGTAGAATAAAATAAAGTATTTAAGATGTCCATGTCACTGAAGCGGAATTAAATGTAGTGGCAGTTGAAGCACAAATACACTTGATGAGATGGAAGATTCCGCAGTCTGCTATTTTAACACTCTAGCTAGAATACTTTCCACAGAAAAGGACTAAATGCTGTCAGCTAAATATAGACCCCAACCGTATTTGTCAATTGCACCTCATTCTAAGGAATAGTTTCTTTAGAAACGTAGAAAACTCCCTGTTCTGCAATGAAAGGATTTGTCACAGAAGATTTTACACCACATAACCAAGTTAAATAATATTGTATTGTAGTGAAACCACATAACTTTTAGTATAAAAAAAAACATATTTAACCATGCTGTAGGCTTTCTAGTTAACCTGCTTGTAACTGTTCCATATTTTGCATTTTTGTACCACATTATGGCTGTCTGTGTTATATGTCGAAGAGAAGGAATGTTGAGAGCCATTCCCAAAATAAGACAAGATTACTAAAACTAAATGGGGGAGGTGAGGTGAGGAGACATAAAAAGGACAAAATAATACCTCACACAGAAATGAGACTGGTGAAATTCTGCACTGTTTGCTTTCTTCTGACAGACAATTACAGTCTTGCAGAAACAGAATGGCTGAAGATACAGAACAAAAGCAGATGAACTGAACAGAATAAAATGCTGAAGTGAATGCTGAAATTAATTCCATACTGTTACATATACCAGGCAAAGACTTTGTGTAAAATGTTTTTACAAGAAAATACCCTGTTGTTGCATATCTAGAATATCTATATCCCTCAACCTCTTAGCTCAAGAATTCTGGTTGAAACCACAAATAATGGGGAAGAGGGCAAAGGTATAAAATCAGGTACACATTTTAAATAACACTGTCAACAATGAGTCAACAGAAGTACAGTAACAATAGGAACATAATTCTTTTTTGTGCCATAACAGAAATACGGCTTTGCTCCCCCCACCCCCAAATGAACAGTACTCTTGTAAGTGATGCAGACAGATGAAAGTATAAAAGTGTGTGCTAATCAAAGTAAATATAAAAAAACATTAAACAGACTATTCATAGTTACGTCAGCATATGCAATATGTAGCTGATAAAATGCAGGCATATCATCTAAAATCAATACTCCTCTGTGCAGATATATCCCAAAGTAATATCCTCTCTTCTTTCTTCAACAAATAAACAATTTAACTCCCCTTCAGTTTCCCTAGCTACATGGTTGCTGTCTGGTGTGCATTCGGGGCTGTTAGTGTGGTCAAGATGCAAATGTGGTCTGAACTCATTAGAATTGCTGAATCCCCCCAAAAATTGGATCCGAGTGGGGATATAAACATAGTGCAAGCACTCCCTCAGTGTTTATGTTTAATGGATGGCAACCATGAATGCTTACATCAGGTGGGTGTGCCAGATTAGACTTACAAAGTGTTACAGTTATCTCTGTCAAGGTTGGAAATGCAAGAAAGCAGCGCACAATTCACAAGTTCTGTTTCATTAACGTCCAGCCTACTCTTCATTTGTTGGCAAATTGTGTTTTCTCTGTCAGTTTTTACTATTATTTTATTCGTTTTTGGCCATTGTTTGCACAATGTGGCACTTAGCACAATCAAAGAAACAGAGGAATGAATGGAAGTTTTGGCTGTACTTATCTTGTTTGCCCAGCATTACATGATGGGCATAATGGAGACCTTAAGAATGATTAGTAAGTAAGGGAATGTCATGTAACTATTCCAGTGGCAGCATTGCTAAAGTATGACAGTTAGTACTGAACACACCTGCTACTTAACTTGCTCTGTGGCAGCAGATGTTGATGCAGTTAATGCACTGATAAAATCCTTTTTTGGGGTCAGATGGTATGGGCTTGAATACAGGTATATGTCATACTTTAAAACACTTTTCATTACGGATTGATAATGCAATGACATGAACTGCTTATACAAAATGTGTTGCTATGTGCTGGCATATCGCAGTGATGTTAAGCGGCATTGTGTGTGGGTAACTGCACCTCTTTGCTGCAGCACACCATTGGTGCATGATGCACACCTCTGAGCCCAAAAAGTAAAGGGATCCATTGCTTTTCCAGCATTGCTAAAGTCTGACAGTTAGTATCGAGTCTCTGGAATACACCTGCTACTTAACTGACTCTTTGGCAGCATGTGTTAATGCAGTTAATGGAGTGATGTATTCGTTTTTCAGGCCAGATGGTACTGGGTTTGAATACAAGTGTATGTAATACTTTTAACTACTTTCATATTACCGTTACTGCTTGTTGGTGTATGATGTGCACCATCACGCAATAATGCATTAAGGAAAAGAAATGGAGAAACTAGGACAGTGGTGAAATGGGGAGCAAGCAGGAGGTAGGACAAATACAAAACAATACAGGAGTGTGTAGGAGGGAGGTAGGAAAGACCCATAGCTATCCATTTCTTCAACAGTAAAACTAATAATATATGCATTATATTATCTGAATTTGGACTTTCACCTCCAGAGAAAGAGAGGTGACCACAACACAATCATATTGTATAGCCAGTTGGACTGAATCAAGTGTGTCAAGAAGACCTGTGTGAAATGGAGAGCTATGCATGGGACAAATTTCTTTTTTTGTGGGCCAGGTATCTATTTTTTTTGAGAGAGAAAAGGGAGAGAGGAATGTTGGGGAAGGGATGTAGGTACAGCATGTCTGAGTCTGGTATGCTGGGTAGGTGAGAAAGGAATTACATATAGACAAGACAAACAAGAACAAAAACAGGGACAGTGATGGACATAACAGGTCAGTGGACACCATGGATGGGGTGAGGGTGGAGACATCCAGGACCCATGGTCATCAAGCTGGGTGACGATGAGAACTGAGTTTTCACCCACAGGACTATTACCACTGTTACCTCATTCTGCCACTGGCTAGAGTGCTTGACATCTCCTTCTCCTCCTGCTGGAACTACATAAAATGAGGGAGAGCAGCATCTCCAGCCAGCATAAGCATGTCCCAACAGCGCGGTGCACAACCCTACACACCATCCGTGGCAACTTGATGCAGGTGATAAACTCACCACCTCTGCCACTGCTTCTGGAGTTTACCACTGGACTATCCTCCATGGCAGGACTACCTGAGGGGGCAGGTAGTGCAAGGGCAGCAGAGGTGGTGCTGCCAGGTTGGCTCCCAGATGTGCTGGGCAACTGTGCCATAGCTGGTGGAGTGGGGGCAGGCAGAATCTATGGGGAAGGCCTTCCCTGCTGTGCTGTGGAGCATTTTGACTACACATAAAATAAAACAAAAAATTAAAAAAGAAAAAGAAATAAAATAAAATAAAAAAGATATAAGGGTTGAGGTGAGAGGAAAAAAAAGAGATAAGATCAGGATCTTAATATGTGACATAAAATGCATTAGTACACTTATTTGAATCTACTAACTTAACCTTTACTTTTAAGACTACCAGCCCCTAACAGATAACTTTTAAGACTATCACCCCTAACAGATAACTTTTACTTTTAAGACTATCAGCTCCTAACAGATGCACACTATACTACAAATTGCAGCAAGTACTCCTTTACATGTGCATATATTGCACATATGCATGTTCTAGTTATACAGATTAGAGTTTACAGCAGGGCATGTGCGCCACTGGTGTAGGGCTTTTACGTTAAACCTGTAAGTTACACATAACTGAAGAATTAGCAGTATTGTATATTTGGAAAATGTGGTATTTGAACCCACAACTCTAACTAAAGTCTGCTATTGTACTCTTGGTTTGTGCTACAGACTAATGCATACATACTTGCTTTTACAGTTGAGATATACATGCTCAGTTTGATACAACTGTATAAAATACCAAAATAGCTATCTTTAACTTTTGTTGCTACAATAACAGAACTCTTCTGCTGCATACATATCACGTGCCTCCCTTATCCTCACCAATCTAGCACCATGGGTCCTAACATTCACCTCCCTTTCCATGGCAGCTGTGGAAAAAAACAGAACAGAATATCATTATGAATACCAGTCTTGCCTATTTTCAGCTTTTAAGCCTTACAAGTACTCTCTGTAGTTGATACTTACACATTTGTGGGATGCCCTCAGTTTTATATTCCCCGTTCCAAGCTTCGAGGGTATCCCTCTTCCTGTGATGTAGATCACTAAAGTGGTGCCTACATTGATCACCAGTGTGGGGGATACTGGTGGCACTTGTTACAGCCTGCGCCAAACTAACTGAAGCCTCTGCCCAGGGGCAGCTCATGCTATAGGACTGCAGCCCTCCCACCTAGAAACACAAAGAAAACAAACCGTGAAACAAAAAATTAAGAAAACAAGAACTTTTATTTTTTCATGTGTCCAGGAACGCCCAGGAATCTGTGCAAACTCAGACTGCCTGAGTCAGCAGTATGGATACAGGAAAGGCATTTCTGCCCCGTGGATGGGGATTTGAATTGTAGTGTGTGTAAAATGCCCCCGCTGCTATATACTGGTGGCTAGAGCAAACTCATGGTGGTATGGTAGGGAATACCTCAGGCTTGAACCCTGTACCTTGTATGCAGGTGTTAAGGGCCTGAATTCCCTACCCACCATCATTTGTCAAAAATTTGCAGATTTTTGCCTCATATTTGATCTGTTCTATTCCTCATAATATCTGTGGTTTCTAAATGCTCAATATTTGATGGTGCAGTGGTAGCATTGTTGTCTCACAGCTGCAGGTTCTGAGGCTTGATTCTTGGCTGGGGTGCTTTCTGTGTGGGGTCTGCATCTTCTCTTTGTGTGGGTTTGCTTTTGTGTCCACCCATGTTACAAAGATATGTCTGCATTATTTCTTCCTGGGCCTCTGCTGAAAATTTTTTTTTGTTCCAAGTCAGACTGTCCTGGTTAACAAATGTTAAATAAAGTTGACTGGCATTTGATTTTCAGACTTCAGGTTTCTGAATGGCTAGTCCCTTATATATTTGATGGTGCAGTGGTAACATTGTTCCCTCTCAGATATAGGTTTTCTGGTTTGATTCTTGGCTGGGGTGCTTTCTGTGTGGAGTCTCCATCTCCTCTCTGTGTTTGTGTGGATTTGCTCTGGTGTCCTGCCATTTTACAAAGACGTGTCTGCAGTATTTCTCCCTGGACATCTGCTGAAAATTGTTTTTGTTCCATCAGAAGTAAAATTGAGAGGCATTTGAATTTCAGACTTCATATTCTTCAGAAAATACATAGTAACACAACCTTTTATTCTAGCAATTTTCTAAGTTTATAAGATGAATATTTGAACTTTGTCCCTATTTTTAGGACTGTATTCCTCCATTAGTGGCTTTGTCCAGTTTTTTTGTGCTAAGGTTGACAGCTATGGCAAGAAGTGAATTCACTGAATATGTTTGAGGGCTGTATTCCCTCATTACTGGGTTTGTCCAGGTGTTTTGTGCGAAGAGGTTGACAGCTATGGTGTGAACTGAATTCACTAAATGATAGCCATTTAAGTTTCAGTCTTCCTCTCTTTCACAAAGCAGCTGATTTGGTGTAGTGGTATGTTGCTCTGACTGTTTTGTACAGGGACCTTGACAGTAAAATGTATGGTGGTAACACAGCATTTTTCTTTCACAAAGCAGCTGATTTGGCATAATGGTATGTTGCTCTGACTGTTTTGCACAGGGACCTTGGCAGTAAAATGTATGGTGGTAACACAACATTTTATTCTAGCAACTTTCCAAGATTATGCAAGCAATGTTTAATGTGTCCTGGTTTTTGGCCTTTTGATCCCCCCCAATAAATGTTGGCTTTTTCCAGATTTCTTGTGCTGCGAAGTTGAGATGCAGTTGAGTATTGAGCAGATTTTACAAGGAGCTGAGAGCTGCAGGGGAAGAGAAGTTTAGTGCTGCTTATGCTAAATCTGCTTGTGTTGTTAATAGCACAACAGGTTGTGTACTTGCTTTTGATGCAGAATTCTGTGGGTTCTACTCCCACAAGGGGTGGATGTTGCCGTACTGAGAATGTCTTCCTTAGCAAAGATACTATCTATGAGCCTGTTATCAGTTTGCCATCCATTTCCTATTGCAATATTACTAGCTTATCATTTTTTTTAATGTAGTATAGGCAATTTATTCCTCTGGGACAACAGACACTTTATTTTTCAATTAAATCATGAAATATAAAGGTGTTTGCTAGCAGCAACCTCTTCATTAGTTACAGATTTCTTTAATGTGGAATGATTTAGATGACTTTTACTTCTTCAGCGATTGTGTATATTTACTGATAATGGTGGACTGTAGAATTGTGCATATTTACTGATAATGGTAGACTGCAGAAGTTTGAGTAGACTTTTATGATGGAAATGTTCTGAACTGGGCAGTTTTGTTATTATGGGTGCATGCATTTTGTTTCATTGTTTACTGGAAAAATGTTCTGAATTGGGCAGTTTTGTCATTATTGGTACATGCATTTTGTTTCATTGTTTAATAAATTTAAAACGCCCTCTAACAACTGTACTGTATTGTACAAGGAATATAATTTAGTACAATCAGGAAGGTGTATCAAAGAGCACATGCATGTTTCATATGCAAGGGGCCTATGATTTGAAAACAGCCCAGAATTAATCTTTATCTGCCACTGGCAAAATGTATTTTCTTTGAATGTGGGTTTTAATGCTGTTTCAATGAATGTGAGTTTCAAGGGCAGAGAAGTTTTAATGCTAAACACTACACCAACCAAAAAGAAATAAAAACTGAAGACCACAGGTGAAGAATCCACTATATACACTCAATTTATTGTATCTCTAGCGCTTCAGCAAACGCCTTCAAGGAGTATAAAACATCACATAACCGACACAGTTTAAATACCCTAATACATCAAGCAATTAAACAATCAACATTAATCAGTTAATCAATAAACATTAAGAAACCTCATCAAATTAAAAGCCTCCAGTTACATTCTACATTCAGACCCTGAGGAAATAAAGTGTCATATTTCAAAATAAAAATACTTTCTTTATACAACAACTTCTTTTTATACAGATGATCAGAAAATACACCTTTATCAATATGTTCTAAGATAGTAGCTTGTAGCCCATTAGGATTAGCATTGTGAGCCAGCATAAAATGTTTAGCCACAGGACTATCTTCTTTTTTATTTATAATATTCCTAATGTGTTCCTGCAGTCTAATTTTAAACTTCCTTTTACTTTCCCCTATATATATATATATATATATATATATATATATATATATATATATATATAAGTTTTAATGCTAAGTCTGTTTTCATTGTGAGACTGCATTGCTTTGTTTAACAGATGTCTTAGTGTTTGTGCTGTAAAATGCAAAATAAAACTTTCAAATGAAGTCCAAATCACCATAGAAGTAAAGCAGTATGCACATTAGTGTTTATGGTAAATGGAGTGAAATAGCCAAGTAATGGATCATTGGAATGACTGCAGGGGGGAGGCTCCATTCGAGCATGATTTTGTGAGGGGAAAGGGTGGCAAACTCAGACAGCCCCAGCTGAACTATACCTCCCAACTGTCCAGATTTTTGCAGAATGAATAGATTTTTGCTTCTTATTTTTGGTTTGTCCCTCATAAAATTTGTGGTTTTCTGGCAAATCATTTGGGAATTAAGTCACTAAATAATGACACACTGAGTTTCAGACTTCATAACCTTCAGAAAAATGCATGCTAAAGTAAGACCTGTTATTCTATCAACTGTCTCAGTTTATACAAGAGCAATTTTTAGTACTGTTTATATGTTCCCTCAATATATTTGGCCTTGTCCAGATTTACTGCATTAACAGGTTGAGAGGTACATGCAAATAAATTGCTTTATAGAACTAGGCATAGCCAAACCTCTCAACTGTCCCTAATTTTGGCTCAAAATGTTGCTCTCCCCCCTAATAATCCCTCCGCAAAATAGCAATTTTGGAAGAAAACATGGAGGGTTTACAAGTAAGAAATAACTGTAATAACCAGAGTTATAGGTTACTTTTATTTCAGAAATGCATGTACATTATTTTATTTTGTCAGCTGCTCAAGTTAGCAGTACTAATATTAAAGTATCCCTTCTTTGAGAGGTTCCCAGCTGTATTGTGTGGCTATTTTGGTCCATTTTTCATAAAATTGTGGGTTTTTTTTGGCAAATTAGTGACAAATCATTAAAGACTGAAGTTAGAAAATAATGGAAAACATTTGAGTTTCAGGTTTCATACCCTTCAGAAAATTCATACTAATGCAAGACCTATTCTATTATCTTTATAAGTTTATAAGAGCAATATTTAAAAATTGTCCTTATTTTTGGGCCTTTGTCCCACTTCTATGTATGGCTTTGTCCAGATTTCTTGCTCTGAGGTTGAGAGGTATGACAAATGTGTCAGGGCCATCACAGTCAGCCAGAGACATTTCAAATTGTGACATACTTGTTGCACCCCACTCCCCCATGTAGTGAGTCTGGATGTGTCCAAGCAAGGCAGGAAGTAGTTATGCAGTGTAAATATGCTGAGTATCCCCCCATCCAAGGTAGACACAAGTACCACAGTGGCTTTTCATCTGTCCTTGATTTTGCAGAATGGTCTGGTTTGTCATATTTTTGTACTGTTGATTTATGCTTATTACTCAAAGTGCCTGTTGCTCTGTGTTTAAGTAGCAATGCTTTAATGACCGTCAGGTAAGTTTGTCTGCAACCGTAAGATGCAAGTAAGCTTTAATAAGCATACTGTTAAAGAATTGCCAACACTGAAAGCCTTTCTGTTGTTGCCATGCAGAGAATACTTACTAGATAATATATAAACCTTGGGTATTGAAATTATTGAAATGCATATGACAATATTTGTAATAAAGGACAGGATTACATTATTTTAAGAAGCTCATTACACTTGTTGGAGACTTCCAATCATCTCTGCAGGCTTCACTTGTAAACTAAACAGAATGCCAATCATTTGTGGTCTGTAACCTGTACAGTAATCCTTTAAACAATGTATATTGAGCTTGTTTCTTGTTTGCTTTTCATTTTTTTACTTTGACCATGTTTTCCCCATGTAACAAGCAGATAGTTGTTGTTAGGCAGCAGGTCTTTTTTGGATAAGAACCATTTTTACAAGTGGTGGTATCACAGAGATTGCTACTTTCAGCATGTTACTTGGTACTTTAATAAAGCTGAATATAAATTATAATTAGAATTGCAGTGCAAGGAGTAGTGATTTGAGTTGGGTGCTGCTTGTTTTTCTTATACTTGATTTTGACTGGCATTCCAGTAATGTATTTAAAAAGTAATTTATTTTTTCATGCCTCACAACATTTTTGTTTCCATCTAGATAGTAAGTAAACTGTCATGCAGCCAATGCACTGAAATATTTTTATTCTTCTACACTTCATTTTGTCTTGATTGGACTCTCATAATGACGGTTTGGTACCCAGGGCAGTGTCTTTAATTAAAGTTAGTTTTTGTGGTTTTGAGCATAGCACCTCTCCTTTCTAGTTGGCCGCACCCCTTCCCATTGACCCCACCCATTCAGCTGTCTCCTGCAGCCCCCCTTTGATTTGAAGTCATCAGCTGCCACTGCTTCTGAATTATACTGGGACCCAGAATAATTTCCCTGCAGTAGCCTGGCATTGTAGTGTTGCACTAGGAGTCCAGCAAAAAATCTTGAACTCCTTGACACCCCATCTTCTGAGCCCTAAATGTCAGACCCTTTCCTCAAATGCCTGCCATATCTACCATGGATCAAGAGCAATGTAGAATGATGGTTTTCCACCAATTCCAGTTATCACATTTACTGGGAGTGTGCACACTGTTTGAAAATGTTGTGCACCACTAACCATCGCACAAACACGGTGCTTAGTAGTGCATACCTCCTGAGCCCCCTTGTTTATGGGATGGCAACTGCTCACAACAGTGGCAAGCAGAGAAAAATTCCACAGGCAGTTGTGTATGTGTGTTTGGCAAATGTGTAGGCCATGCCAGTACAGATAACAGAAATATACTTACAGGAACATAGTACACAGTATACCCACAGTCATAAATTTAATAATAAATATGATAAGACATGGAGAAAGAAAGAAAGAAAGAAAGAAAGAAAGAAAGAAAGAAAGAAAGAAAGAAAGAAAGAAAGAAAGAACTGGCACAATATTAATGTCTCGGTCCTCATACATATAATTAATATCATCTACATTATGTCAAGTGTAATAAGTGAGAGTGATAAGTGAGACTGACTATAATGGGAAATGGAACAATAGTAAAAGTGTATGGAATGTGTTGTATTTGAACCCAGGAAAATATGTATGGCATTCCTGCACTTACACCTGTTGCCAAAGAGAGTTGCAATAACAGCTGTTTATGTTTCAGTTCATTGCTATAAACTGCAATGCAAAAAAAGTTTCTCACCCTGTACTAGAACCCAGGACCATCTGTACTCCAGCCCTACACTTATACCTGCTGAGATAAGCACAACATTTTTTCTCTCTAGTTACAATGTTTGTGCTAAGTGATGCCTAGCTCAAACAGTGGCCCAAACAACAACAACAAAATGAAAAGAGAAAAAAAAGGGAGAAGTAGATGAAATGAGTAGAAGCAAACTATGACATACACAGTAGAAAATGTTAGTACACGAGATATCTCTTCATAGGTCTGGATTTCAACTCTCATGCCAATGCACCTTCAGAAAACATGATGGGTGCTTTATCTTTGCCACAAAAACAGCTTGGAAGCAAAGAATTGAAGTAATTCTTCACACAACCAACTGCAACAGAACGTACACTGGTATCAAACCATAAACTGTTATTTGTATATTTATTGAATGTATTATATTTGGACATAATGCACTAACTGATCACACATCTGTTATGATTATTGCTTGCAAATATACAGCTCTGTCTTACCTTTCTGTGTTTCTTGGTCACTCATCAGTTATCTGACCAGTACATGCAGTGTGTAAGCCATTCTATATCACTGGCCTTAAAATATGTGAGGATATTTACTGGGTAACCTCTAAACTCTGGACCCTACCTATTTTGGTTTTTGTAAAAGGCAGATCGTGTCTTCTAAACCTGATAGACTTCTTTGAAGAATCACCAAAGCCGTAGATGAGGGTAAGGAGGTTCACACAACCTATCTAGATCTCGCCAAGGCTTTGACACCATCCCCCACTCTGGAATTATAGATAAACTCACTAAATTAGGTATAAATCCCTATGTCATAAGATGGGTTGCCAACTGGCTCACTGACAGAACCCACACTGTGAAAGTAGCAAACTCTAAATCCAACTTCAGACCAGTGATAAGTGGAGTACCACAGGGTTCAGTCCTGAGTCCTCTCCTGTTTGGTATCTACATCTCTGAAGTACAGGCTAACATAGAAGGTTTTTGGCTAACAAAGTTTGCTGATGAATGCAAACTAGGAGCCATAATCAAAACTCCTAACGATGTGGACATCCTACAAAAGGGTCTCACTGAGACAGATGCTTGGTGCCAAAGCCATGGCCTCAAGCTCAGTGCCAAAAAGTGCATTGTCATCCCCGTTGGCGAAATCTCTTTACCCATGAACTACCACATAGATGATAGTCTACTTAACACCAAAAGTGTGATAAAAGACCTTGGGACACAGGTGGAGAGTAGTCTCTCCTTTAATAATCAGATCGCCACAGTAGTCAGGAAATCCTTCTATGTGACATACCTCATCACAAAAGGTTTCTCATCCAGGAAAAAAGAGGTCATTGTTCACCTCTACTCATCACTCATTAGACCCATTATAGAGTACAACATCCCTTTTGGTATGTACCTCACAAGACATCTACAACAACTGGAAAGGCCACAGAAATACCTCACAAAGAGGATTACTGGCCTCAAATAGATGCCCTACGCAGACCGTCTCAAAAAACTCCAGCTTTACTCTGTCACATATCGCCTACTTAGAGGTGATCTCTACCTAACATACAAAGCTATGTCAAACCCATAGCTGTTGGACATGCTCCACTTAAAGAAATCACAATCCCTCCAAGCTACATGCTCTATGGACTTAAACCTTGTCACCACAATAAACAGAATATGCTGGAGGTATAGATTCCTGTCCCAGAGACTTTCCATACTCTGGAATAAACTACCTATCTATATCAAACAAAGCTCCTCATTAGCACTCTTCGAGAAAAATCTTGATGATTGGATGGGAGATAGGAAATTCACCCCGGGGATCACTTCTGTGGCTTTGCTTGACAGGGGCACAGGAAGATGCTTTTCTTGGGTGGCAAAAGCCAGGGTACCATTTGGCTAGGCTTATACAGGCCCTAGGGCCAACAGCCTAGTACCTACCTATGAACCTATGTGCAGTTGCTAACAACTGAAGAGCAGGTTGGATGGCACAAACACGCATAGCCTGCTTTTTTGAGGGTGAGCAAAGGTGAGTTACTGCTATGGCACATACAAGGGCACACTATTCTTTTGGTGGGACAAGGTTCAGTTACTGTTATAGCACAAGCAAGAATGGACTTCTTTTGAGGAGGAGCAAAGGTAAATTCCTGCTATGGCACAAACAAGGATATGTTGTTCTTGTTACTCTCCTTGTTTTGCATCCTGCCTGTTGTTTGAGCTTGTGAGGGTTGTGAAGCCAGAAACTACAATGTGTATCATTACTTTCTAACCTCTCTCTTTAATGATTTTCCCGTACAAATGTATGGCACTAAACTGAGGACATGCAGTGATCATCAGTACTTTTGAGAAGTATAACTGTGAATCTTTGATGCCTGAGGCCTACTACTTACTAATGGACACATATAAGTCAAACGCGTCTCTGCTGTCATGTGTTAAGGTAATTTGCTTACTGTACCAACTACAAGGATAAGGATATGCCATAATATTAGTAAACAATACACTCCAGGTTCAGGACTTAATTTGTAAATGCAACAGTTGCCACAGTGTTAGTTCAGGACTCACTCTGTCTGATGCAAGCAGCACACAGCCAATACATGGGGAAGTAAAGGTTGTATGAGTTACCTGGCATCAATGTTACTATATGTATGTAAGTAGGATGAAGGTTTTAGGCCCTAAGTGATGAGTGAGTGTGCTATGCAATGTCTCTTAGCCAATGCAAGGGCATACTGAACACACCTATGTCTGCCTGCACCCACAGCAGCTGGTTGTTCCCCCTCTGACTCCTCAACTGCCTGTGGCTGTGGTGACCTTGGCATTGGTGGTGGGATGTGTGCTCCTTCCTCTTGCTGATCCTGCTGAAGCTGTTTTCTCAGGATGATGTTGTGTATCATGGCAGATACTGTGAATATTTAAATACATGTCCATGGATTGTACTGAAGGCTCCCCCAAATGTGTCTAGGCACCAGAACCGTGACTTCAGCAACCCAAACAGATGCTCTATGACATTTTTGGTTTGAGTGTGTGCCTCGTTATGGCATTCTTCCATGGGTGTGTGTGCATTTCTGATGGGTGTCATCAGTCATGGTTCAGTGCATAGTCTGCATCCCCCAGTAAATGACCGTATCCCCCTAGCAAACATCTGGTACAGTTGGGAGGTGTGCCAGATATGTGAGCTGTGGTAATTGTCAGGGTTGCCAGCACATACATTCAAAATGATTACCTTTGTATTATACATGACTTGGCAGTTGATAGAGTGGCAGCCCTTTCTGTTAATGTACAGCCTACCCTGTTCCCCAGCTGGTGCCTTCATTTAAACATGAGTGCAATCTATGGCACCCAGTACTTCAGGGTTGTGTGCTACCTGGTAGAACTATTGCATATTTCTAGCCTTCTAATCAGAACTACAGGGAAAATATACGTGCACACTGGCATGTTGGAGCATAGCATCCAGGAACTGATGGAGGATCCAGGATGCTGATGCTTGTGACACCCCCAGCATGTCCCCTTTTGGTCTCTGAAAGGAACCTATAACTAAGATTCTAAGGAATACACATACCTTAGTTTCCACTGGGATGGGTTCCCCTTGGTTGGCTCTGGCTCTGAGCTGAGGGTGGCAGAGGTTACAGAGTTCCTGTAGTGGGTCCCTGTTCACTTGGTAGTGCTCTAAAATTTCCATGTCATGTAGATTGTGAAAAGTTAATCGGGGCCTGAAAGCTCTTCTTCTTCTTGGCCTAGGCCTTTGGCAGCATCAGCAGCATTGGCTTTAACCTGTAGCACATACAAATGAATTAAAGCATCACAGCCTCTAACATTGTCTCTGTGTAGATTTTCCATGTCTATACTCTAAAAGATTTGAAATCTTCAGGAAAAAACAGCATGGAGTGTACATGGATGATTTGTAGGTTGTTGAATAGCTCCACCATGTTGGGTTGGTTGATTACCATGCAGTTCAGCTGCTTATGCTGTAATTAGCATATATGAAACACAGACAAAGACATATGCAATCCATTAATAATCTACGCCATATAAAAGGGCAACTGTGTAACTAGCCAAACTGAGGAGAGCTGCATTTGTTTGAAAGACTGCAAAAATGCTTTTTCATCAGGATGTTTCTGTACAAAGCAGTACTGAACTTAAGCAGTATCCTTCCATTTTGTCACCTACATACTGCATATGCTGTAATGTGTTTAAGCATAATGTGAAGGAAAGGCTTTTGCACTTTTATCTGTATGCATTAGTTAGAAGTGTACTGATGACATGGGCATGTTTGTCAAACCACTTCAGAGGTACACATGATTTCCAATACATAAAAATAAAATGTTGTGTGATAAATATGCACAGATGTTTCAGGGACAAGTCCTTTGATAGCACTTTTAACATTTCAAAGATGTTTTATTTGCAAAATGAGTCATTTGCCTGTTCCTTTGCTGGGGGAGCAAAGATGAGTTACTGTTATAGCACACACAAGAATGGGTTGTTCTTTTGGAGGGGAGCAAAGGTGAATTACTGTTATGGCACAGACAAGGATATATTGCCGGGGGTGCAGAAGTTGAATCTGACACAGAGATTGACATACGACTATCCCCTGCATTTCCATCAGACACAGCCAGTAGGCCTATGCCTACCCAGTCCACTCAGCCCACAGATATTGGACAAGTGGAAGGTGAGGACATTGATCAGGGAAGTGTGGCTATTGTGGCTTCATGCCTGTTGAATCTGGACATAACCAAAGTTTGGGTGAGGTGCCACACAGGAGGATTGATAGGGGTGCTTGAAGGGGAGCCTGCTGTCCCTCCTCCATCTGGTGCAAGTGTTACTTCCTGTGCCACTCAACATTGTGTAGGGCCATTATGGAAGCACAGGCATGATCCCATAGGTTCTCCAGACAAATGATTAAGGTTGTGGATGTGGCACAGTCTGACGTGTGATTGCCTCCATCATGCTGGTGATTCATTGGCTCAGATGAATGACACTTTGGAACAAGGGGTGTCTGTGATGGATCGAAGGGTGTCTGTCATGGAATGAACACTGCCTGTGATAGAACATCTGCTGGGCGGGGAACAGCATCCTCATGAGCATAGGTCAGACACCTCATCTGCTGACAGCCAAGGTGGCCATGCCCAATCACGCTCCCATAGTGGCAGTACTTCCAGTGCTCCATAAGTGAGTGTGCTGTCCACAGCCAGACCTGGCAAGCCATGGGGTCATGGTCCTAGGCATCCCTGTTAAGGGGGCACATCCAGCAGACATCAGTCACATTCAGGTAGCAGCACTGCATCTGACCTTGGGCGTGGAGGTGCCAGTGCAACTCCTGGCAGAGGGATGACAACAGTGAACTGCCATCTCTGCTATGCATGGCTCACACCTGCCCAACAGACCAAGATGTAGAGCTAGCACAGAGCTTGGTTGTGTTCATGCAGACACTCACACACCCATTTCACCTGAAGGACTCCTACAGACACACAAACAGTTACTCATTTTGTCTCACTGGCCATTTATTGTTTTATCCCTATGTCTGCCTTCTTCTCCTTCTTACTCACACACACTCACTGATCTTTTGTGTTGCCTAGGCTTCAAGTGCCCCCTCCCCCCACACACACAACATCCTGTGCAAATGATGACAACTGTGCAATATCCCTGTTTTCTGTATTTTAGATTCAAGGATAAAAAAGCTGTGTCTGATGCTCAGGGAGTGTATCTAACTTAGTGCTTAGTATACCTGCATTTGTGTTTTTGAACTTGTCATTTTTATCTTTGACTTATATTGGCCTTGGAAAGTTGGACAATTGATAGCATCAAAATTTCACAACTTTATAGTGAATGCTCTTGTAAGTGTTGTGATGTCAGAAACTGCAATGTGTATCATTACTTTCTAACTTCTCTCTGTAATGATCCCCATACAGCATTTTGTGGAAGTGATGATAACTGTACCACATCCCTGTTTTCTATCTTTTGAATTAAAGGATACAAAAGCTGTGTCTGATGCTCAGGTTGTGTAGCTAACTCAGTGCTTAGTATATTTGCATTTGTGTTGTTAAATTGGTCATTTTACCTTTGACTTGTACTGGCCTTGGAAAATTAGACAGTTGATAGCATTAGAATTTCACAACTTTATAGTGAATGCTCTTTTAAGGGTTGTGAAGTCAGAAACTGCAATGTGTATCATTACTTTCTAACGTCTCTCTGTAATGATTTTGAGAATATGGTAATAACAGTGTTCCACATGCTGTGATAAAAGCCTCTCTGTAATGTCAAGCAAGAGCACACCCACACACAGACTTGACTGCAGTGAGAATAGAACCACTACCTATCTAATTACACAGACTACAGAACACAGTACTTAATGCAAGTGCCATGACACAAGTCCAACTTTTGCAAGACTGCAGTTGAATTTATTGTACTAATAAAAAACATAAGAGGTCTGGTACCCAAAACGACAAAGAAACCAATGGTACACCCAAAGGTACCAAGTAGAGGTAGTCAAACCCAAAGCATGAAACACAATCCGAAGTGGAAGCACCAGCAGTTTATTTAGTACATTAACGCAAATATTCACAGGCATTTTCATCCACAAGACTTCTTCAGATGTAACAAAGAAAAAAAAACTAGCTGTAGCATCCTTTATATCCCCCACAAGTCACTTTAATTGTTTAATAGTATGATAAATTGACAATTGGAAACACCTAGATTTATGCAAATACTCCACTTTCTGTAAACTTTACGGGTCTCTTTGCTAGCATGTCAATAGAAATGCAAATAAATGAGCAAATTCACAACTAACAAATCTGTTTTAAAAACATTTTAAAAAGCATGTATACTTATGTGTACAACACTGGGTAAAATTAAATGAATAAAAGTTTAAAAATAGATTAAAAAAAGTAAAATGAACGAAGCCTGAAAAAAATGTAAAACACACAAGTATTGTGGTGACCAGCTTAAAATCTCAATGTTAAATAAAAGTTAAATGAGCCCTATCTCAACATAACATATTATATATATATATATATATATATATATACACACACTTATAAGTATGCATAAAATGTTTAAGTACAAAGGTATTTATGAGTATATATAAAGAAAGTATATTCAAGGGACCTGAAAAATGTATTTAGCAGAAATGTAAAACAGTATGTATAAAGTGTGTAGTGCATCATGTAAACAGAGAAGTGTTCCCAAAATAAAATGGGACTCCTTATAATTTAGCTGCCCTCATTTTCAAGATGGGGGCAATAGAGATGTGTTCATTCAAACCAGGAGGCCTATTTGCTTCCAGTAGTGACTGCCAAAATACTTCTCTAACCTCTATTCTATTAAACAATTAAAGTGACTTGTGGGGGATATAAAGGACACTACAGCTAGTTTTTTCTTTTCTTTGTTACATCTGAAGAAGTGCTTGGATGAAAACGCCTTATGAATATTTGTGTTACTATACTCAATAAACTGCTGGTGTTTACACTTCGGGTTGTGTTTTGTGTTTTGGATTTGACTACCTCTTCTTGGTACCTTTGTGTGCTGCATTGAATTTATAGTACATGACATCAGCAGTGAGACAAGAGGTTGACAGGCCTGCATAGGTTCATATGAGACTATTACCATAATGGCCTTTAGTTCATGGAAGTTTACTAGGCTAATGGCTCTAGGGCCTTTTCAAGGCTAGCCAAATTGTACCATTGTTCCTTTATAGACCAAGATATGTAGTCCATATTTCTGAATCCATGATCAGCACTGGTTGCCCCTGTCTAAGAGTGACATAGGTGAAACTCATGGGATAAATTTATGATTTCCCATCCAGTTGCTCAAGTTACTCTTAAACAGGGTCATTAAGGTGCTCAGTTTCATGTGAACTAGCAGCTTGTTCCATAGGAGTGGCAATCTCTGGGAGACGTCTGTCTCTCCAGCATGTCCTATTGATGTTGCAAGCTAAGTTAAGGTCCCTAGAGTGAGTGAGTCTTGTCCCATTTGATTTGTGGAGGTGCAGCATTTCCATTAAGGCAGGGTTCAAGACTGCTCTGTAGGCCAACCACCAGTCTCCTCTCAGGTGTCTATATGATTCAGAGTACAGTGACAGGGCCTTTGGTCTGTCCATGTAGGTAATGTGTTAGAGGTCCCTGAATTTTCTTAGTGAGAAACCTCTGAGGTCTCTCCAGTTGCTGCAGGCGTCTGGTGAGGCACAGGCAAAAGGGAGCATTGTACTCTGTTACTGGTCTGATGATGGATGAGTACAGTGGAGTTACAGCATCCTTAATCTTGGATGATATGCCCTTACTTAGGAGGTGTGCAACATAAAAGGCCTTCCTTAACACTGTGGACACATGATGATCAAAGTTGAGGTTGCTATCAACCTGCATTTCCAAATCTTTCACCATTGAGTTGGAACATGGGGCATATTATTAAAAGTGTAATTTGCATGGACTTTGCCTTTGCTGAAAGGGATACTAGTGCATTTTTGGGTTAACTTTTAAGTCTGTGGCTTTGGCAACAATCATTTATGTATGTAAGCCCATTTTGTAGTATGTTGACATAGTTTCGGGATTCAATGATTGCACCCAGTTTGCAATCATCAGCAAACTTGGTGAGCCACAGGCCATCCTTTTTCACCTGCTTTTCTGAGAAATACATTGCAAACAGTAGGGGACCCATCACAGACCCTTGTGGGAAAAAACTGGTAACAGGTCTTCTGGTAGAGGTGGAATCCCCACTTGTGAATGTATGCATTCTGTTAGTGAGCCAGTTGGCTACTCATATAATGACATATAGGTTAATCCCCATCTGGATGAGTTCTGCAATGATGCCTGAGTGAGGTATTGTGTCAAAGCCCTTGGCCAAGTCAAGATAGGCAGTGTGCACTGATTTGCCTTTATCCAGGGCTTTGATGACATTCTCAAAGAATTCCACTAGGTTGACATACATGATCTGCCCTTGACAAAGGCAAACTGGGTCAGGTGAAGAGTTTGAAGGTCACAGATGTTCTTTTTGATAAGGTCCAAGATGATTCTCTCCATGGTCTTACAGATAAGGCTGGTCAGGCTTATGGGTGTATAGTTCCCCCGGTCAGTTGAGGGACCCCCTCTGTGCATGGGGACTATGTTTGCTGTTTTCCACTCTGCCAGGACAAAGCCTGCACTTAGACTGTGGTTGAAAAGAGTGGTTCTGCTAACTCTTGCTTTAGACCATTTAGTAAGCAGTCTTGGATGTTAATCAGTCCCATAGAGGCTGTGTTTTTGGCCTTGACAAGTGCAGTTATGGCCTGTTCTTTAGAGATAGTAGGTAGAAAACTGTTGACAGGTAAGCTCTGGTTTATGATTGGTGGAGACAGGGGTGTGAAATTTTTGCCAAACCTGTCTGTTAACAGGTTGGCTATGTCCTCAGGTTCATTATGAGTGGTACAGTCCCCTCTGAATTTGGTGCAAAGCTGGACTTTTCCCTTTACATTACAGATACAGCTAAAGAATCCCTTGTGATTACCCTTAGCTATGGATGCTAATTTAGTTTTGTAATTTGCTTTAGAGGACTTTACAAGATGTCCAATTTGTTTGTTCAAGCTATGGAGGGTGTTCTTCTGCTGAAACTGTTCCCTTTTATTCCTGAACATCAGTTTCTTCTTCTTCTTGTATTATCTATTTATGCTATGGCGGCTTGTTTTATCGTGTGCAAATTTTGATCCATTCTGGTACAGCTAAGTCTATACACTTGTAAAGGTGTTTATACAGGGCATTTGTGTACACCTCTATATAGGAGTCTTTACTGTCATTGGTGGCAGGAGGTTTGAAACTATTTATGTCATCGCTTAGGAGGCTGTAGTTTGCTTTGGAAAAATTTTTCAGCCTTTTGGATCTTGAGGGGGTTCAGGTACGATTATTTCATTGAACATGACTGATTTATGGTCAGACCTTACCAGGGGGTTCTCACACATGGGGTGGTGCTGCGATCGCCCATGTTGGTGAGTACTAGGTCAAGGACCTTTGAGCCCTTTGTGGGTATGTGGACTAACTGTTCCAGAGCATTCATGTTTAAAAAGTGCAGGAACCTTTGGTTGAACATGTTTGAGCTCATATATGTATCCCAGTAAATGGAAGGACAGTTAAAGTTAACCGTTCCTAGGGTGTTTGGCTGTATTATGAGTGACTGAAGTAGGTCCAGGAAGGCACTGTGTGGTTTTCATAGTTCATGTTGGTGGACCTGTAGCTAACAATGACATGGAAGGGATCTTTCCTACAGTTAGTTGGACTTGGAGTAACTCTAGGGAGTCATACTGCTTAACCAGTCTTGAGGTGTATTTGTCTTTTAGGAAGATGGATAAACCTCCTCCTTTGGTTATTTCACATTCATTTTGCAGCTTGAACGTGTAGAAGGCATTACAGCCTTTCATGGCCAGAGTACTCTCTGTGGCCCTAAACCATGTCTCTGTGACTCCATAAGCATCAACATCTTTACAAGTAAAAAATGCATTCATTGAGTGTAGTTTCTGATTTAAACTCCTAGCATTAAGCAGCATAACCTTGAGTTTGTCTTTTGAGGATATGTTTTATGTCAGGAAGTTTGTTCTTATGACATAGCCTAAAAGGAGGCACTATGGGGGAGGCAAGTACCTTGGCCAGCAATCGAAAGGCCAGAGGTGACAGATGAAGACCATTCCTGGAAAAGCAGCATGATTTGTTGACCATATCATCCCAGGCTGACAAATACTGGATCACGCTGGATTGACACCAGTAGCTAAGCCAATTGTTGAAGTCATTAATTTTTTTGTTTGTATTGAAGCATCATCCTGGGTGAAGGTAAAATGCTGCTTAGGGTTAATGACATACCTGTCTGAGACACATAATCTGAGAGCTCAGTCATATCTCTCTTCATATAGTCCATTGAGGTACATCTCAAGTCATTTACTCTAACATGGAGTACAACAGAGGTGTAACTGTGTTTGTTGTTGGGAGACTTGAGTGTGCATGACTTTGTGGATCCTGGCACCTGACAGGCATCTGACTGTGACTTGCTCCTTGTACAACCTGATGAGGGAGGCATCTGCGTGTCTCAGTATGGATTCACCTATGACCAAGACATTGGTTTTGAGATGTTTTGCCTTAACGGCTAAATGGGTAAGACACTGATATGTTTGCTTTCATGTGTAGTGGGTTCTGTTTGGACTGGAATGTGTGCAGAAGGTTTGCATTTGCAAGGTCTCTTCTCTTTTGGTAAGCCCTTAAAGAGTACCTCTGCATATGTGGGTTTATGTGTTGGGCACTTGGTTTGTTGAAGAGGTGAAGTGTGTATGCTGATAAAGAATAGTTGTGTATAATCTTACCATAACCATACATGTCCATGTTCACTTCCATGTTGCAGTATTCTTAACCTTTGGAATTCCCTACCTAGGTGACCCAAATGACTGGCCTGTATACAAAACCTTTTGCTACTGCATGGTACATTTTATGTTGCACATAACAAGACAGGCAACACAGGCCATAAAGGTGATGTCAGCACATAACATCCCTCAGAACTGAATACCCCAGTCAGAACACCAGTCCAAGGATATGAGGTATATCACATCATCCAGCAAACAACAAGTACCAAGGGTGTAGGATGGTGGGATAGAATACTGCAACATGGAAGAGAATGACATCTATGTTTATGGTAAGATTTTACACCACTATTATATGTCTTTATATTCCTATATTGCAGTATTCTTAACCTTTGGGAGAGTACCAAAGCTCATGGGAAGGAAAGGGAGGATAAAGCACAGGAGGTTTCTATGAACCCATGAAAGATTGCCCTTACAAATCCCACTCTGGACCTGGAGATAGTGTCCAGTTTGCAATGTTTGGTGAAGGTATGGACAGAAGACCATGTGGCCACTTCCAAAATAGAAGCAGTGTCCAGACCTTTGAGGAAAGTATCTGAAGATGATACAGATCTAGTGGAGTGAGCCTTCACAGGGGTAGGGAATGTGTTCCCTGGTTGACATAAATGTAAGAAATAGCCTTAGAGATACAAGTAGAAATAGTCTGTTTGGAGACAGACCTTTCCAGCACCCTGGGGTGGAAAGAAACAAACAGTTGCTCAGTTTTCCCAATGGGCTTGGTTTTGTTCAGATAAAAACAGAGCTTTATGTGCACATCCAATTAATGAAGTACTCTGTCACTAGGGTTTTTAGGGTTAGGAAAAAAGTGGGCAGATGAATATATTGGTTTAGGGACAAGTCATTAACCACCTTGGGCATAAAGGAAGAGTTAGTATGGAGAGATACCATGTCCTTGTGGAAAATGAGAAAAGGTTGGCAAGCCATAAGGGCTTGAAGTTCAGAAACTCTTCTGGCAGAAGTGATGGCTAACAGAATGATTTTCCATGTACACACTTTTAAGGAAGCTGATGCTGCAGGCTCAAAGGGAGAAACTTTAAGAGGTGGAGAGATTGTGAGTCATACTGAAGTGGCAGAAATGAAGTGGATTGCCAGGACAAAATTTAGATCCCAGGGAGGATGAATAGGTTTCCTGGGAGGTTTAATATGAAGGACACCTTTGAAGAAGAGCTCAACTTCTACCCTAGAAGCTAGTGGGGAAGATAAAGGCAGACATGATGAAATGGCTGAAAGATGGGCTTTAGCAGAAGAGTTGGCCAACCCAGCCTTAAGTAGCTCACACAGATAGGAAAGAACAACTTAAGTGTCCACTGAACAAGAATCTAGGTCTTTGTTTAGACACCAGATGGAGAACCTCTTCCATCTGGATAAATAAGATCTCCTAGTGTTGGTTTCCTGGCCTCCTGCAGCACTAGAAACACATCATCAGAGAAAAGGTGTCAGAAAGGGATCAAAAGCCTATCACCCATAGAGTTAGATTCTGGGAAGCCAGATGTGGATGGATAAGTGATCCCTTGTCTTGTGTGAAAAGATCCACCCTGTGGGGTAACTTGTGATGATTTCCCTTTGCTAAATGCAGAAGAAGAGGGAACTAGTGCTGTCTTGGCCAAAAGGGAGTCACCAGCAAGATGTTTGGCTTGTCCTGATGTATTTTCATTAGGACCTTTTGGATAAATGGGAATGGGACAGTGCATAAAGAAACACTCCCTTTCATGAGAAAGATAGGGTGTTCAGCTTCCATACTAAAGGGTCTGGAAGTCTGGCACAAAACTTTGGAAGTTGTCTGTTCATGGGTGAGGTAAATAGGTCTATTTGAGAAATACCCTGGACATCACTGTGAAACATCCATTCATTGTCTTGTGTCATGGACCTGCTGAGAGTGTTTCTCATAACATTTTGAGCTGAAGGAATCTAAACTGCTTGCAACAAAACCTTCACTTGAGAGGCAATCTCCCAGGCTTGAAAGGCCAACCTGCAAAGCAGGTATGACTTGGTGCTCCCCGTTTGTTCACATACCATAGAACTGTAGTGCTATCTGTGAATATTTTTAGGGGTCCTGGGAGTAGTGAGAAGATAAAGGTTTGAAGGGCCAGGATCAAGTCCCTCATCTCTTTTACATTGGCTGTTGGTCTCTTTAAATTAGGCTGATTTTCTTGAAGGAGTAGATCTGAAGAAGCATTTATTGTTGGATTATAGTACATGTTTTTAGTTGTGAGGGCCAACCTGATTTTTATGACATTAATTTTATTTGTGCAAGATCAACATTTGGCAGCCTGCGGTATTTTTCTGGTTATAAAATGTAGTGTGGTATGCAATGCACATCAATCTGGTAACATGCAGAATTACAACTATTGACCCATATGCCTAAAAGCCTTATCTGCAAGGCTACTGCAGGAATCAGCATGTACTATATCCACAGAGACATAAGTGACCTTCAACACACTTGACCCTATCAGTTTTGATTTTGTCAAGGGTAGATCTTGCTTATTGACCCTTGTGGACTTTTTGGACACTGATCCCACATAACTGGATGAGGGATAACAAGACATACCACCTATGTTGAGTTATCCAAGGCCTTTGACACTATCCCCCATTCATGTTTCATAGCAAAGATTTCCCATCTGGGAATTAGGTCATACAGCACTACATGGATAGCCAACTGGCTCAACAACAGAGCACATACTCTCAAAGTTGGGCACTGCACCTCCACCACAAGCCCACTCAGCAGTGGAATACCACAAAGATCTGTACTGGACCCTAAATTGTTTGGGAAATACTTCCCTGAAGCAAAGGTAACAGTAGATGGTTTGTGGTTTACCAAGTTTGCAGATGACTGTTAACTAGACAAACTCATATAGAGTCCCCCAATGATGGCAACATAGTGTAGTAGGGGCTGTCAAAGACTGATGATTGGTGACAAACTCAAGGACTGAACTTTAAATATACAATGCCTCTTTGTTACCTTTGTCAATGAAGTACCCCTGTTAATTATGATCTAGATAGCACTCCCCCAAGCTCAAGCACAGTGTTGTGAGACTTGAGAACACATGTTGATAGCAATCTATACTTTCATCACTATGTGTCCTTAGTGGTGACACACACAATATGTATTGCACACATCATACATATGGACATCACATCCAAGACCAGGGTAGTCATACCTCTGCTGTTCTCTACCCTTATCACAACAATAATGGAGTACAATGCTCACATCTCTCTGTACCTCACCAGACACCTGTAGCAATTGAAGAGAACATTGGGCTGTGCCTGGGAAACTCCCTGGCCTCCATACATGACATACATAGAAAGACTGACATACATTTGACTGTACTTAGTATCATGCAGGCTGCTGAGAGGTGATCTATGGCTGCTCTGTAGATCAGTTGCAGACCCTACCCTTTTCAAAATGATGGACACCTGCAATTAAAATGGGACAACAATAATTTGCCCCAGGGTTCTCATCTTTGCCTGTGACATAAACAGAACATGCTGGAGAGACAGATATATCACACAGTTATTCACACTCCTTTGTAATAGGCTCCCACTGTGTTTAATCAGTGGTCCTCAATGACCCTGTTCAAGCACAACCTTGACAGCTGGTTGTGGAATTGTAAAGCCATCTGTGGGCTAGCATCTATGTCAGTCATGGATAGGGCCAGTTGGTACTGCTCACAAACATGCTCTACTAAAAATGACCATCCAATTATACTCAGTAGGGATACTTGTGTTTTTACAAAGCTAGGCTTCTAAGCACACTGGTGCTGTTAGCTAGTAGCCTCATATGAACCTATGAAGCTATGTGCCTATGCAGACCTTCCAACTTCTTGTTCCCAACATGGCCTGCTGATGTCATCTTGCATAAAATTAAATCCTCTTAATAAAAGTCTGCATATCATTACTGGAGCCTTCCTGTGTCCTGACAGAGTGCTCTTCAAACTATCTGGAGATATACAGAGCTGAGTATATATTTCTGGCACTTCAGAGTTGTGTACTGATAATTGTTGTTTGACTAATTTTATATCATTGCTGGTTGACTTCAGAGTTGTGCACTGTTATTTTTGCTTCACTATATAGTTTTTCAGATCTCTGCTGAAGGTGTTGATTTTCTCATACCCACCCTTCCTATTCCTGTGTTGTTGTTTAAATTTGGAGGCTTTTGCAGTTGCCTGCCCCCACTGTAGATTTGATCTGGGACACTCCCCCCAGTCCCATCTCTTTACCTCATTCTACCTAATAGACTTCTTCTGCACTTGTTTTTAGTCATTTTTAATTTAATTGCATTTTTTAAACTGTTTGGTCTAACATTGCTACATACTCAAGTGTGCTAGCTTGCACTGCATTTGAATTGTTTTTATTGCTGTTTTAGCTACTTTTCTGTGTATATATATATATATATATATATATATATATATATATATATATATATATATATATACATGGGTCTACTTTACATTACCGAACCCGCACTTCACCGACACACAAAACACCGACCCCAAATAACCGAAAACACACAACACCGACAACTCACAAAACCGAACACAATTACACCAACACAAACAACGTAAACTACAAATGACACACAATGACATATCCACTAACCCTAACCCAAACCCTAACCCTAAGGTCCGACACTACCACACAGTTACCCTACCTGCACCCTAACCCTAACTCACTTAACCCACCCCCACAACTAAAGACTGTCACTATCGCACACTTAACCTACCTGCACCCTAACCCTAACTCACTTAACCCACCCTAAAACATAAAGCCCGTCACTATCGCACACTCACCCTACCCGCACTCTAAACCTAACTCACTTAACCCGTCCCTAAACTACAGTCCATCACTATCACACACTTACCTTACCCGAACCCTAACTCCGACACTACCACACACTCACCTTTCCCACACCCTAACCCAAAATCCCACAATATCGCACACTTACCTGACCGCTCCTAACTCCGTCACTATCACACACTTACCGAGTCACGCTCACACGTTACCCTTATTGGTCTTTCGGCTGTCGGCAAATCACCTTTTCGATCAATTTGCTTGTCGGTCATTTCGTCTCGGTCTTCTGCGTGTCGGTGAAGTGTCGGTTCGATAATGTAAAGGGGACCCATATATATATATGTGTATATATATATATATATATATATATATATATATATATATATATATATAAATATATATATATGTACACACACACACACACACATATATATATATATATATATATATATATATATATATATATATGTATATATATATATATATATATATACCTTTCCTGTAACTAGTGTAGTCCAGATTCAGATTTGCTGTATCCAAGACTGTATGTAAGCTTCTGAACCCCCCCCCCCAAGCTTTCTGTGTTGGAGGGAAGCCTTCTAGCCTATCAGTGGGAGTGGTAAGCACTAGGTAACCTATCAACCACATAAGGAGTGGTTCTGGCCCAGAAATTGTAGTTATTGGCCATTTAGGCAGTTTTTCCATCTCTCTCAACTTTCTGATTTAAAAGCCTGTATTTGCACATGTTTCCCCCCTTTCCTGCAACTAGTTTAGTCCAGATACAAATTCTTGGTTTTAGCACTTGAATTTGCTTATTCGTGATCAGCACTTGTTCAGAACTTGTAAGCACTAAATAACCTATTAATTACTACAGTACTCAACCTTCCTCATTACCTAGAGGAAAACAGTTTTGGTACTTACATTCCTCACTTGCTTAGAGAAAAAACAGCTCTTGTACTCACTTTTCTCACTTATCTAGAGGAAAATAGTTTTTATTCAGGCATGTCCAAGGGTCAGCTCCCTGTGTTCTCTCCTGTCTATTTGATGAATCTGGGCATCTTGGGGCAATGTAGAAATTGCCTCATGTACACAGACAACCCTCTCATCCTACCACCCAACACTACAACCTGTCAGAGATGTACTAATCTAGCCAAACTGGAGATAAAGCTCTCTCCAATCAAGACTGAACTTGACAGTCAAGAGGAGAAGGTAAACACTTGCACAACACCACACTCATCACATAGTCTCACTAAATCTACACCACCAAAATCCACACATAGAAACACAAAAACATTCATGGAGGCTCTCAGTAATAATCTGCTCAAGCAACAGAGACCTCCAAAGCAGAAATGCAAGCAACCTCCACCACCCAACACAACCCGAATGACACATAGCCCACAGACTCCGTGTGCCACTCAACCACAGCCAATAAGGCAAAACAACGTATCCAACACACTAGTCATAGGTGACTCTATAGTCAGGCACACTGATGTCCCACTCACCAGGCTAAACAAGGAGAAGGTTACTGTCAGCTGCCTGTCGGGTGCCAGGATCTGCCACATAACCCATGCACTCAGGTCACTCCACAACAAGTACAAATATGACTCTGTCATTGTCCATGTTGGTGTGAATGACCTGAGATGTACCTCTCTGGACTACATGAAAAGAGACATGGAAGAGCTCTCCAGTCTTGTAGCCCAGGCAGGTATGACCCTAGCCCTGAGTAGCATTCTGCCATCACCCAGAACGATGCCGCAGTACAAGGACAAAATGATTAACTTCAACAATTGGCTAAGCTTCTGGTGCCATTCTAAATGGATCCAGTATCTGTCTGTCTGGGATGACATGGTCGACAGACTATGATGCTTTGCCAGAGATGGCCTGCACCTGTCACCCCGGGATTCTGGATACTGGCTAAGGTTCTTGCCGCCCCTATAGTGCCTTTTTTAGGCAAGGTTCAAATGATAAATTCACCACCATAACAGGAACAGGCACGCAAAAACTGAGGGTGATGCTACTCAATGCTAGAAGTCTAAATTTCAAAATGCACTCACCCGAGACACTCCTTAAAATGGAGAACATCGATATCTGTGCAGTGACTGAGCCCTGGTTCAAGGCTCCAGAGAGCACCCCTGCACTACCAGGCTATAACTCATACCACACTTTTCGGCCATGTAACCTGGACCGGAACACCAAAGGCGGAGGTGTGTCCATATACATTAAAGATAGCCACAACTTCAGGCTAGTTGCTCAGCATAATGCAGCCGAGGTTATCCAAGTGCAACAACAATGGGAAAAACTGCAATCCAAATTGTAGCTTGCTACAGATCACACACCATGCCCCAGGATTCCCACTCTTCTTTTCTTGATGTACTGGAAAATATTAGGGTTCAACCAAACACCCTAATAATGGGCGATTTCAATGACCCCACCATTAACTGGAAAAACTCATGTACCAACTCCTTTGCTCAACGCTTTCTGGAATTCATAAACTCCAATGCCCTGGATCAATTTATCCACACCCCCACCAGGGGCAACAATATTCTAGATCTAGTCATTACCAACATGAGTGACCGGTGTTCCACACCTGAAGTCAACGCCTCATTGGTCCGATCCGACCATAAGCTAATTACCCTAGATATCCACATCCTGCCACTACTCCCCATTAAGGAAACCATGGGAAAAATTTCTCCAAAGCCAACTTCATGCTTCTTAAGACAGAAGTGGTGAACTTCATGATATCCATGCAGATGGACAATACAGTTACGACTACTGAATCCTACACAGTTGCACTTTATAAGCAATTACATGAGTGCATGGATTTTGCTATCCCAAACAGAACCAAGACACTATCCTCCAAAAAAAGGAAGCCAATCTGGTGGTCCCCTGCCATAAACAAACTGTACAACAGAAGGAAAAAACTGTTGCAAAAGAGAGTAAAATCCCATGAGTGGAGGAGCTCCTTGGTCAGCCACAGTAAGAAGCTGCGATCCTTGATAAAACCCTCCAAAGCTAGTTATGAAAACAAAATCGCCACTGATTCTAAAGACAACCACAAAGTATTCTATAGCTATGTCAAGAATCTCAAAGGCAACACTCAGATCTGCTCTGAGTTACAGCACAATGGCACTAAATATACAGACCCAACTGATATTGCCAAAATCCTGGCAGATAGGTTCAGTGCTAACTTTACCCCCCTCTCACCCCCTAAAGAGCCCATCTCTATACCAGACGAATGCAAAGTTCCTGTAATCATGGCTGCACAGGTAAAAACAACACTCTCCAAAGCCAAGAACACAGCATCCATGGGACCAGGCAGCATCCCAGGCTGCATTCTACATGAACTACAGAATGAACTGGCACCCCACCTAAGTACCATGTTCAATCATAGCCTCACCTCAGGCTTTGTGCCTGCTGAATGGCACACAGTGATGGTTATCCCACTCTACGAGGGGGGAGCCACCACAGACCCCAGGAGCTACCACCCCATTAGCCTGACAAGCCTGGTCTGCAAGGCCATGGAAAGTATCAGCATGGAGCTTATAAACAAAGACATTGGTAATCTCCAAACTCTGGACCCCACCCAGTTTGGGTTTGTAAAAGGCAGATCATGTCTCCTAAACCTGATAGACTTCTTTGAAGCAGTCATCAAAGTCGTAGACAAGAGTAAGGTGGTTCACACAGCCTATCTTGATCTTGTCAAGGCTTTCAACACCATCCCCCACTTGGGAATTATAGATAAACTCACTAAACTTGATATAAATCCCTATGTCACAAGATGGGTTGCCAACTGGCTCACTGACAGAACCCACACTGTGAAAGTAGCAGACTCCAAATCCAACTTCAAACAAGTGACAAGTGGAGTACCACAGGGTTCAGTCCTGTGTCCTCTCCTGTTTGGTATCTACTTTTCTGAAGTACAGGCTAACACAGAAGATCTTTGGCTAATGAAGTTTGCAGATGACTGCAAACTAGGAGCCATAATCGAAACTCCTAATGATGTGGACATCCTACAAAAGGGCCTCACTGAGACAGATGCCTGGTGTCAAAGCCATGGCCTCAAGCTCAATGCCAAAAAGTGCACTGTCATCCCATTTGGTAAAAACTCTGTACCCATGAACTACAACATAGGCGGCAGTGTACTTAACACTGAAAGTGTGATAAGAGACCTTGGGACACAGGTGGACAGTAGTCTCTACTTTGATAATCACATTGTCATAGTAGTCAGGAAGTCCTTCTATATGGCACACCTCATCACAAAAGGTTTCTCATCCAGAAAAAAAGAGGTCATTGTTCCCCTCTACTCATCACTCATTAGGCCCATTATAGAGTACAGTGCCCCTTTTGGTATGTACCGCACAAGACATTTACAACAACTGGAAAGGCCACAGAAATACCTCACAAAGAGGATTACCAGCCTCAGACAGATGCCGTATGCAGACCAACTCAAAAAAGTCCAGCTTTACTCCGTCACATATCGCCTACTCAGAGGTGATCTCTGCCTAACATATGAAGCTATGTCAAACCCAGAGCTGTTGGACATGCTCCACTTAAAGAAATCCCCATCGCTCCGAGCTACACGCTCTAGGGACCTAAACCTTGTCACCACAATAAACAGAGCATGCCGGAGGGATAGTTTCCTATCCCAGAGACTTCCCATACTCTGGAATAAGTTACCTATCTATATCAAACAAAGCTCCTCATTAGCACTCTTCAAGAGAAATCTTAATGACTGGATGGGAAATAGGCAGTTCACCCAGGGGATCACCTCTGTGGCTCTGCTCAACAGTGGCACAGGAAAATAATTTTCTTGAGTGGCAAAAGCCAGAGTACCTTCTTGGCTGGGCTTGTATAGGCCCCAGGGCTGATAGCCTAGTACCTGCCTATGAACCTATGAACCTATGAATCTAATAAAAATTCACCTGCACTGCTATATAAATCAGACTTGTGATGTGGTGCTTGCATTAAGTACTATGTTCTGCAGTCCATGTACTTAGACAGGTAGTTTTTTTTCTCACTTCAGTGAACTTGGTGTGAGTGTGTGTGTGTGTGCGTGCGTGCGTGCGTGTGTGTGTGTGTGTGTGTGTGTGTGTGTGTGTGTGTGTGTGTGTGTGTGTGTGTGTGTGTGTGTGTGTGTGTGTGTGTTTGTGTGTTTCTAGACAGAAACGCAGAAGTGTGTATCCCACAGTTACTGCTCCAATGCCATAAAATTACAGTATTTTGATACTTGCTCATGAGTACACATCCATTTCATACAGTTTTCTCAACCTCTTGTCTCCCACATGACCTGATGATGTCATCTACTATAAGTACACCTGCACTCCTGTATAAATTAGACTTGTCCCATTGTGTTAAGTACTGTGTTCTATTTACATAGGTAGGGGTTCTGTTCTCACTGCAGTCAACTGTGTGTGTGTGTGTGTGTGTGTGTGTGTGTGTGTGTGTGTGTGTGTGTGTGTGTGTGAGAGAGAGAGTTGTTGCTTGAGATTGCAGAGAGAGAGCATTTTACAAAAGCATGTGGGACACTGTTACCTTCTCTTCAACTGACACTGCTGATGTCATCAGCTATAAAGTGTTGTCTTGACACGCTCTAACTCAAACTTGAGTTGTGGTGATTATGTAAAGTTCTGTGTTCTGTATTCTGTGTACTTAGATAGGTAGGGGGTCTATTCTAACTGTAATCAACTAGGTGTGTGTCTCAGGTGTTGCTTGACATTACAGAGAGCATATTGCACCAGCATGTGAGATACTACTATCTTCTCCTCAACAAATACTGCTGATGTCATCAGCTATAAAGTGTTGTCTGATGCAGTTGAAGTCAGACTTGAGCTGTGGTGCATGTGTAGAGTACTGTGTTCTATAGTCTGTATACTTTGATAGTCAGCTGTGTGTGTGTTTGTGTGTGTGTGTGTGTGTATGTGTGTGTGTGTGTGTGTGTGTGTGTGTGTGTGTGTGTGTGTGTGTGTGTGTGTGTGTGTGTGTGTGTGTGTGTGTGTGTGAGCTCTTACTTGACATTACTGAGAGTATTTTACACCAGCATGTGGGACACTGTTGTCTTCTACTCAACAGACATTGCTGATGTCATCATCTATAAAGTGTGTGACATACTCCAAGTCAGACTTGAGCTGTGGTGCTTGGATAAAGTACTGTGCTTTGTAGTCTTTGTACTTACATAGATAAGGGTTTTATTCTCACTGCAGTCAACTGGGTGTTTGTGTGTGTGTGTGTGTGTGTGTGTGTGTGTGTGTGTGTGTGTGTGTGTGTGTGTGTGTGTGAGATAGCTGTTCTCTGACATTACAGAGAGCATTTTACAGCAACATTTTTGACATGATTATCTTCTTCTCACCAGACGCTGCTCATGTCATAAGCTATATCACAATTTTGGATATCCACCAGGGTAGGGGCAGAGACTGCTTGGGGGGCAGGCAGAAGTCTCCTCATCCTATACATTAAAGTTTACAGTGACATGGCTTTTAATCTATCCACATACATAATGGGATGGTGTGTAGGCCCTATGCTATCTTGCTGAGAAAGCCCTATGGTTTCTCCAGCTGCTACATGTTTCTGGTGAGATACGTGTAAAAAAGAGCATTATACTCAGTGCTGTAATGAGGTTTGACTACAGTGCTGTCATACAATCCTAAGATCTGAATATGATGGCATGACTTATGATGTGCAAAATATAGGCTTTCAACAACAGTGGGGACACTTGGTGGTCAAAGTTCAGATTGCTATCTAAATGTGTTCCCAGTGTTTGCATCACTGGGTTTCTGCATAGCAGGACTGTTGTCAATGCTGTGATTAAAATGAAACTCCACATTTCACAAGGACATTATGAACAAACATTTGTGTATTTATTTGTAGATCATGTACCTTTGTTACAATTCAGTTGTGTGTGTTAGCTCCTCCTGTACTATATCACCATTGGTGGACTCAATGATTGCTACAATATTTAAAAATCTGCAAACTTGGTAAGCCAAAGGCCTTATACTTTAGACTGAACTGTTGAGAAATACACTTCAGACAGTAAAGGGCCAAGCACTCATCCCGGGAGTTTGCCAATAGTGACAGCTGTACTGGTACAGGTTCATTCACTAACTTTCACATGATGTGTTCTGTCAGTAATCCAGTTATTTACTCATCATCTGGTGTACGGTTTAATCCCCAGCTTGTGGTTTTGTCACTGATACCTGTGTGTGTGATTGTGTTAAAACCCTATGCCAGATCACAAGAGGCAGTATGCACTGTCTTACCTTCATCCAGGTCTATTACAAGGAATTAGTGTGCTGTGACAACATCACAGATCACCTATTGTGTGACCCAGCACATGCACTTTCCTGATACGGTTGAATATACAGTTCAACATACCCTCCACACAGCCTATGTTCCCATACAACAGTGTACATCAACATCCATCCACCTTAGTTGTGGGGACAGCACCTGATGCATGCATGTATAGAGACATCCTGACTCTCCTTGACTGTGAGGAGATCAACATGCCATCATGGACCTCTTCTACATGTAGATTAGTAATATTAAAGATGTGTGCAACAGACCTGCGTGAGTGGTTACTGCTACATCAGGTCCGTCACATCTGATAGATGTCCTCAAAGAGGTCATTGAAGGCATGCATAATGACAACAATACCATCTTGTGGAACATTAACAGGTCAAGGCATTTGACACAAAGTCACACTGAGGCATTCAATCAACACATCAACACTGTCATATGTGGCCATAAGAAGTTATATCATCAAATGGGTAGACCAGTGTATGACATATGTGACATCTCACTATGTCAAAATGTGTGATGTGACATATAGCTTAGGTCCAGTGATCAGGTCAGTACATCAGGGATGTCTGCTAGTCCCTTTCCTGCCCATTAGTTAAGTGATGAACACCACAGATGACATACGTGCTGTGTCCAAACAGCTGCCTGAAGGACTACAGCTTGTAGGTAATCATTGACTCCAACTGTGATATTAGTATAATACAGACAGTATTAACACATACCAGAGACTGCTGCCACAGTCATGACAACACCTGCAGTGACAAGACACATGGAGGGATTTGTTGAATCAGGAAACAGACACACCACCTAAGTATAATGTGGACATCACACCCTATGATCTGACCAATAGGTATGTGACCTGGGTCCTGGGGTCGAGGGTAAGTGGTACACATACTAGCATGTGGTCACAGTCTGACTACTCCAGAGAATGTAACACAAGTACTGGGTATGTGAATGACATGCACATCAGAGGTTATAATGACTTAATGGTTCCCAGCGTTCATCACACCAATAACTGTATGCAATTCACCCTTCTTCATGTAACTCTCTACACATCTTCCACTGATGTGCAACCAAAGTGAACCATCTTTGTCATAGTATGCTGTCATACAGCTTATTGGCCATACCTAGGTATTCTTTCTGTGGAATATACATGACTGTCTGATGGTGCGGGACACCAATCAAGTTGTTACCAGATGTATGTGTGCTACCTGTTCAGTTTATGCACACACTGCATAAATAGTTGTTCGACAACATTAATGGCATGTATATCATTTGTGACATTGTGGATTGTGTCACATATATATATACCATGCACACAAGGCAACTAGCCTGTATTTCCCATACTGTCACATACAGGTATAGCATTGTCTCTCCTAGCACCCATACCTCTCAGCTGTACAGATTTTTGCAGAATGTCCAGATTTTTGCCTCTTATTTTTGTCCTGTTCTTCATAAAATTTATGTTTTCTGACAAATCATTTGCAAATTGTTGAGGATTGAAGTCAGAAAAGAATGATAGACCTTTGAGTGTCAGACTTCATATCTTTCAGAAAATTCATAGTAATGCAAAACCTGTCATTGTATCAACTTTCGAAATTTATAAAGGCAGTATTTAAAATTGTCCATATTTTTGGGTCTTTGTCCCCTATTACTTATGGCTTTGTCCAGCTTTCTTGCTCTAAGATGTTGAGAGATATGCTAACACCTCCTGCAGATATTACAGTACCAGGACAGTGTGCATGGTTGCCCTTATAAAGTTTGGATGTATCATAATAGTTGTCAACTGTGTGAATGTGCGTGTGTGCATGTGTGTGCATGTGTGTGTGTGTGTGTGTGTGTGTGTGTGTGTGTGTGTGTGTGTGTGTGTGTGTTTGTGTGTGTGTGTGTGTGTGTCTACTTGTTTTGACCTAACTTTCATTTGCCAGACACTCATTTTCCTGACCACATTTGACTGAAATTTCATTTGCCCGACACTTCATTTGCCCGACAAGTATTATTAGCAAGAAAATGGAACATGTCCCCTTCCCCACTGTAGTGCGACCCAGGAGTTAGAATATATAGTTAGGGGGGGTGTGGGGAGCACAGCCCCCCACAACAGGGTGTGTGGGGGGCGAAGCCCCCCACTTCATTTCATATGATATTGTTAACTTTTGATGTAATATTGCTTAGTAAAAGAAAAGTAAGTGGGGGGCTTCACCCCCACACCCCCATTGGGCTGTGCCCCACCTAACTATATATTCTAACTCCAGGGTTGCACTACAGTAGGGAAGGGGGATATTCCATTTTCTTGCTAATAATACTTGTCGGGCAAATGAAGTGTCGGGCAAATGAAATTTCAGTCATTTGGTCTCGGGCAAATGGGTGTCAGGCAAATGGGAGTTAGGTCAAAAGAAGTAGACCCGTGTGTGTGTGCGTGTGTGTGTGTGTGTGTGTGTGTGTGTGTGTGTGTGTGTGTGTGTGTGTGTGTGTGTGTGTGTGTGTGTGTGTGTGTGTGTGCGCAGGCTCATCTCTTACCACTCCACATCACATATGTTATGTCAGAGGCATGAGATTAGTGGTGGTATTATTCTGATATTTTCTATGATTGTTGTCAGTTCTTGTAATGCTTGCCATGATCCTTTACCTGTGGCTAACTTGCTGAAGACCTCTGCTGAGAGTTTACTCATATTCAGGTATATCAGTTTGCACAATTTCCCAATGTGAACCCTACCACAATTGTATGTGAGATCCCTGATAGATGTCCTCTGCATTATTCATGTAAGGATGCTTATCTCACACACATTCTTCCCACTGTTATGTCACCTTGTGTGACAGTCACAGACAACACATTTTCACTGTACAGTCCGTACTATACCATATAGATATGTGCTTGGTGTTGCTGCTAAAGCCATCTTCCATTGACATGCCCTCATCTGATGTAACTCAGAGAGTTTCACCTGTACCCTTTCCCTGTGTTCATTCTTACAATTCATCTGTGTAGCCAACAGGGCGCTGATGGAAATTGGGCTACTGCTGGCCAAAGGAGGAGAAGAGGGGGAAGGCATGCCTGAAGGCAGGTAAAGGCTAGAACTGTGGTAGTGAGGTTCGGAACTTTGAATGTTGGCAGTATGACTGGTATATGGAGAGAGCTAGCTGATATGATGGACAGAAAAAGGGTTGGTATATTGTGTGTGCAAGAGACTAGATGAAAGGGGAGCAAGGCTGGGTGTATCGGAGGTGGGTTTGAATTGTTTTATCAAGGTGTGGATGGGAGGAGAAATGGCATAGGGCTTATCCCGAAGGAACAGTATGCTAAGAATGTTTTGGAGGTGAAAAGAGTGTCGGATAGAGTGATGTTTATGAAACTGGAAATTGATGGTGTAATGATGAATGTTGTTAGTGCATATGCTCCACAAGTTGGGTGTGTGATGAATGAGAAAGAAATATTTTGGAGTGAGTTGGATGAAGTGGTGATGACTGTACCCAAGCATGAGAGAGTGGTGATTGGAGCAGATTTCAATGGGCATGTTAGTGAAGGGAACATAGGGGATGAGGAAGTGATAGGTAGGTATGGTGTTAAGCAAAGGAATGCAGAAGATCAGATGGTAGTGAATTTTGTGAAAATGATGGATATGGCTGTGATGAATATGTATTTTAACAAGAGGGAGGAGCATAGGGTGAAATATAAGAGTAGAGGGAGATGCACACAGGTGAATTATATCTTATGTAGAAGGGCCAGTCTGAAGGAGATTGGAGACTGTAAAGTGGTGGCAGGGGAAAGTATAGTTAGGCAGCATAGGATGGTGGTTTGTAGGATGACATTAGTGATCAAGTAGAAGAGGAGGAGTGTGCAGCACCAAGGATCAAATGGTGGAAATTGAAAAAGGGTAATTGTGAGGTGGAGTTCAGGGAAGAGTTAAGACAGGCACTGAGTGGCAGTGAAGAGTTACCGAATAGCTGGGTAACTACAGCAGAGCTAGTAAGGGAGATGACTAGAAAGGTGATTGTTGTGACATCTGGAATGAGGAAGGAGGACAAGGAACTGGTGGTGGAATGAGGAAGTACAGGAGAGTATACAGAGAAAGAGGTTGGCAAAGAAGAAGTGGGATTGTCAGGGAGATGAAGAAAGTAAACAGTAGTATAAGGTGATGAGGTGTATGGCAAAGAGAGAGGTGGCGAAGGCTAAGGATAAGGCGTATGAACAGTTGTATGAAAGGTTGGACACTAAGGAGGGAGAAAAGGACCTGTACCAATTGGCTAGACAGAGGGACCGAGCTAGTAAAGATGTGCAGCAGGTAAGGGTGAGAAAGGATAATGAGGGAAACATACTCACAAGTGAGGAGAGTGTGTTGAGCAGATGGAAAGAGTACTTTGAGGGGTTGATGAATGAAGAGAATGAGAGGAAGCGAGGGTTGGATGATGTAGGGATAGTGAATCATGAAGTACAATGGATTAGCAAGGAGGAAGTAAGGATAGCTATGAAGAGGATGAAGAATGGAAAGGCTGTTAGTCCAGATGACATACCTGTGGAAGCATGGAGGTGTTTAGGTGAAATGGCAGTGGAGTTTTTAACTAGATTGTTTAATGAAATCATGGAAAGTGAGAGGATGCCTGAGGAATGGAGAAAAAGTGTTTTGGTACCGATTTTTAAGAATAAGGGTGATGTGCAGAGCTGTAGTAACTACAGAGGGATTAAATTGATTAGTCGCAGCATGAAGTTATGGGAAAGAGTAGTGGAAGCTAGGTTAAGAAGGGAGGTGATGATTAGTGATCAGCAGTATGGCTTCATGCCAGGAAAGAGCACTACAGATGCGATGTTTGCTCTGAGAGTGTTGATGGAGAAGTACAGAGAAGCTCAGAAGGAGTTGCATTGTGTCTTTGTGGACGTAGAGAAAGCATATGACTGATATGCCTAGAGAGGAGTTGTGGTATTGTATGAGGAAGTCAGGAGTGTCAGAGAAGTATGTAAGAGTGGTACAGGATACGTACGAGGGTAGTGTGACAGAGGTGAGGTCTGCAGTGGGAGTGATGGATGCATTTAAGGTGGAGGTAGGATTACATCAAGGATCGGCTCTGAGCCCTTTCTTATTTGCAGTGGTGATGGACAGGTTAACAGATGAGATCAGACAGGAGTCCCCGTTGACTATGATCTTTGCAGATGACATTGTGATCTGTAGTGAGAGTAGGGAACAGGTGGAGGAGACCCTGGAGAGGTGGAGATATGCTCTAGAGAGAAGAGGAAAGATGGTGAGCAGGACTAAGACAGAATATATGTATGTGAATGAGAGGGAGGATAGAGGAATGGTGAGGATGCAGGGAGTAGAGGTGCCGAAGGTGGATGAGTTTAAATACTTGGGATCAACAGTTCAGAGTAATGGTGAGTGTGGAAGAGAGCTAAAGAAGAGGGTACAGGCAGGATGGAGTGGGTGGAGAAGAGTGTCAGGAGTGATTTGTGACAGACGAGTACCAGTAAGAGTGAAAGGGAAGGTCTACAAGAGGGTAGTGAGACCAGCTATGTTATATGGGTTGGAGACAGTGGCATTGACAAAAAGGCAGGAATCAGAGCTGGACGTGCAGAATTAAAGTTGTTAAGATTTGCACTGTTTGTGATGAGGTTGGACAGGATTAGGAATAAGTATATTAGAGGGTCAGCCCAGGTTGGAAGGTTTGAAGACAAAGCCAGAGAGGCAAGATTACATTGGTTTGGACATGTGCTGAGGAGGAATGCAGAGTATATTGGGAAAAAGATGCTAAGGATGAAGCTGCCAGGTTACAGGAAAAGAGGAAGGCCTAAGATATGGTTTGGATGTGGTGAGAGAGGACATGCAGGTGGTTGGTGTGACAAAGCAAGATGAAGAGGACAGGAAGAAATGGAAACAGATGATCCGCTGTGGCGACCCCTAACAGGAGTAACCGAAAGAAGAAGAAGAAGAAGATCCCTATTCAATACACACACTTCCCGAGTAATCATTTTACATGGCAGTACCATGTCCTGTTACAGATGATTAACACAGCTTCAGTATAAAACGGCAGGAATGTGTTTGGACCATATACTTTACATTCATAACTCTCAACTGCCAAGATATTCCGAGGATATGCAGATGTTTTCCTTATCAAATATGTGGCTCTCTGCCATATCACTGGGATGATGTCTGGATTGATGTGACTCAATATTACATACATTTGAGTACATACCTCTCAACTGTCCTGATCTGTGCTGAATGTCCAGTTTTGTCTCATATTTGTGATCTTTTCTCATAATATTTATTTTCCTGGCAAATCATTGGCATGTCTTTGCAGAGTGAGTCAGAAACTGATGACCGACATTTGAGTTTTAAATTTCATGCTCTTCAGAAAGTTCATGCTAATGTATAACCTACATATTATATGTACTTCCTAAATTTGAAAGTGCAATACTAAACATCTGCCCTTATTTCTGCCCTTCCCCCCATTTTTATGGCTTTCTACACATTTTGTCACTCTGAGGGGTTGAGACTGTTACATTCTAACACATTTCTATGTCACTTCTATGTCAGATATGTTCCTATTACTGGTTATTTGTCCTCTCATTAAGTTGACCTTTGTGCAGATGTGTTGAAATAACAGAATGACAGCTATTTGTAAAGCTCTGGTGATCATTGTGGCATTCTGTAGAACTCCGTGCACTGTAGGTGCTCTGCCTTACATGGAATTGCTTTCTGGATTCAACAAGGAAGACACCAATCCAAACTACTAACAAGTTGACAGAAAACACCAGGAAGGACCATGTTGACCAGAGATGGTAGAGTCAAATATACAGACCAGATACATGAATTTGACCTAGGTTTCGTCTTTATTATACAGACTTCTTCAGAATATGAAGACATTTAACCACTCCATTGTTATATATACACTCATACACTACAACAAATACATCCCACCCCTTCAATTACCCTAACAGACAAAGCTCAATCTAACAAGCATATCCTAAATCTAACTTCATTAACCCTTCATAGTAAAAAAACTATACTCTCAATCCATCTACACAATATTGTGTTACATATCAAATTATGTATGTTAGATACACAAAATATAAATGAAAAATAAACATTTTCATATACAATCAACTAAACACTGTTTATAACACCCAATGTTCTTAAATTACATAACAAAATAATATCATAATGTCTAAAAAACAACAATAATAGTTAATCATATAAAAAATATAAAATTAACTTTCACAAATTTTGTTAAGAAATTTTAAAAATTCTTTCTGGAAAACACCATTCCATAACAATAAGAAATAAAAAACTTTCTTAAAATCTTTTTATAAATAACATTTTCAACCCAAGATGTGTTTTAACAGTTATGTGAGCATGCCAATCAGATAAAGCAACTCATGGAGTCACGGCATTCTGGTAACGAAAACAGTGGAAGTTTTAATTTGGGAAGTTTAGGCATCCCATTAACTCAACCCACCCCTGATGTAGAGACTGCTCCTCAAATGAATTCTGGTAGTGCTAATGTTAGCCAGCGGACTGAGAATGCTAATGCTCATATTGGTGTAGATTGTCCAACTTTTAACAAATTTCAGTGGAAGACCAACAATTTTGATTTTCAGCAGGTCAGTTCCAGTAAAAATATGGTCAAAAAGCCAATCAAACCTTGGTTATTCGGCTAAAAGATTTTGACAAGAAACTGTTTAACGTGAAGAAGTTACAGATCGAAAACAGTTACCTGCAAAGGAACATTGATTTGGGGTTAGTACCATGAGTGTTGCGACTGTGGAGATACCCCAATGGCATTAGCAATAATGCCGAAATGATAGATGAGGTGCATAAGCTGTTTGATTGGACTGGGACTGAGCTCATGAGAATTATGATCAAACACAATGATTCTCTTATTGCTCGGTTTATACAGGAGTTGGAAGATGAAAATGAGGGTATATTAACCAATTTAAACTTTGAGCATTATCAAACGAACTATAAAAATATATTGGCATCTATTGACAACAGTTGTGCCAATATTTATCAAAGAAAGCTAAATTAACAGAGACACTAATGAATATCAAAACCAAAAGGTGTATCCATTGTCAGTAGACATACAACGGCAGCAACCAATGATGAACTGGAGGCGGGACAGGAAATGGAGAGGCAGCAGGAAGTGTATAATAAGGGAAATGAGCAGAGTGGATTCCCTTTAGATGCAGGCCCCAGGAGGTCGGAGAGGCTGAGAAACCGCCAGCAGGGGAGTCAGCAGCCAGCGATGGAAGAGAATCACCAATTTTACAGACAGGGAGTGAGACCAAAGAGACGGAATTATGTGCAGCACTTTTACGAACCCCAACAGGGGTTTAAGTGACCCGCTACTGGAAGTAAGTGTTTATTTGGAGCACCAGTGTTATAACACAGAAACGAGTATTTTTAACAACATTTTTGAACATGTTAGTGAAAGTACTGAATTAAGAGTTGATGAAAGACTCTCGATACCACTGGGTTTAGGGTGTGCGGACTTTATGGACATTAGTAAACGTGAAGTTAATATAAGTAAAGGTGAGTCAATGGCTTTTAAGCCAGTTTGTGATGTTGAAATGTATGACATGTTAGATGTTATTGATTTACCCAAGGGGGAAGTAGACACTGTTTATTTAGTTAATCCATCCATTATTTTAAATGGCCAAGGTGATTATAAAGTATATAACTATTCTAGTAAAACAATAGGGGAGGAGCATGCTGGATTGTTATCAAAAGGTTTTTCTTTTATACCTTTGAAAAGAGGAAATGTTGCTGAGACCCTGATAGATTAAAAAATGCTTACCAGAAAAATGAATATCAAGATGTTTTTTGACAATTATTGTCAGCAAGAAAATACTGGCCTAAGAAAGCCAAGTAAGTTTATTCCTCCATCAAATGGAACTGTGAGTTTATATGAAAAAGTTTGTGAGATGGAAATCAGAGAACACATGAGGGCAAGTAGAACCTTTGGTAATAGAAGGGCCTTTGATCACATTAATAATCTGAATAGAGAAGAGGAAATACTATTAAGGGATATGGTTAATGACAAAACTGTCAGATTTATGAAGCCAGACAAAGAGAATGGCATGGTTATAATGGATAAAAATGATTATATAGATTACATGTTAGCCATGTTAGCTACTGACACCTATGAGGAAAGTAGTATTAACCAGGTACTTATTGCATACCAAAAAGTAGATATATTAATGCAGGGACAGATTGATGAAACCGAGCATTATTTCCTGGCAAATAAATTTCCTAAGGTCAGTAGCATATTTGGTATATCAAAATTGCACAAAGGTTTGGACAACATTCAATTTAGGCCAATTGTTGATGGGAAGAGGGGAAAAACATTTTTTATCAATGAATTCTTGGATTGGGGGCATGGCTAGGATGTAGACTGGTTGGCAGCATCTTTTCTCAGCTCTGCACTCAAAAGATATTTCTGACAGGAATTTTTAAAAACTAGATATTGTAGACAAAACTATTTTGTTGAATTACTTTTACCAATATCACTAGAAGTCTACAGTGCAAAAAATTTGGCTTTAAACATTATTTTTCCTGTCAAAAACAAGAGGGAAGGTATCTGAATCTACTGAAAATGAACTTTTCTAAGCATACCACACAGGATCAGATGATGAAAAAGGAGATACAGTATTTATTAAATGCTATACAAGACTTGTCAGTGAAATTTGACAAAATTAATACCAAACTGGACACTTTTGAGGAGAGATCTACAAAACAAATACAGCAACTACAAGAAATAATGATGCAACAGAAGTCTTAAATAGCTGACACAGAGAGATCCTTAAATGATACTGAGGGCAGACTCTCAGAACAAGATCTTCAGCTACATTTTTTATCACAACAAAATGCTTCATTACAAAATAAAATAGAGGATCTAGAGAACAGGTCCAGATGAAATAACCTTCACATCTATGGGCTACCAGAGAAAACAGAGGGAGATAACATGGTGACTTTCCTTACTACCTGATTACCAGAAGTTTTAAAATTGCCTGAAGCTCTTTCTTATGGAATTGAAAGAGCCCACAGATCCTTAAGAGCTGCTTCATCAACCATCAAATCAAAAAATCACCCGAGATCAATAATAGTAAAGTTTTTTTTCATCACAGGACAAGGAACTTATTTTAAAAACAGCATAGTCAACTTCTCCAGTTAAATACAAAGACAACATAATCAGATTTGATAATGATTATTCTGCTGGAGTTATAACTGCAAGAAAAGAATGTCTCCCTCT